>NC_045455.1:28822661-28891096 GCF_002776525.5 Piliocolobus tephrosceles
TACTACTACTACTACTACTACTACTACTACTACTACTACTACTACTAACAACTAGCATTAATTGTCCTCCCACTACTGTTTTGAGCCTTTGTTTTCTTACTCAAATCATTCTTCACTCCTTTAACTAAAGAAGAAACTAAGAAATGTGACCAGGAACACAAAATAATAGTGAGCTCCACATGTCCTGATTGTTGTTTTCATCTCTCAGTGGCCTTTGCTCACCGAAGAAGTATTAATGTTCAAATATTTTATATAGGTCTCAAGTGTCTCATTTCTATGCTTCAAATATTATATTTGGACAAAAGTGACTGCTCCACCAGAAAAAAAAGGGTTTCTGATTGGTTTAAATAGTACTATTTATGGAAATCCTTTATGAAATTTAAAAATATACATGGAGTCTTTGTAAATCAATATGAGGTTGAGCATATATAGAAGAAAAACGAAAATAAGTACATTTATTTTTGGCAATTTACTTCAGGGTTCTTAACAAATCCTTAAATTTCTCATCTACTCAAAGGCAGCCAGGTGTAGTGGTTCATGTCTGTAATTCCAGTTACTTGGGAGTCGGAGGCAGGAGGGGTTGCTTAATTACAGGACCTCAAGGCTGTATTGTGCTGTGATTGTGCCTATGAGAAGCCAGTGCTTTCAGGCCTGGGCAACAAGGCAAGACTCCATCTCTTAAAACAAATTGTTTTTCACGCCTGTAATCCCAGCACTTTGGGAGGCCGAGGCAGGCAGATCATGAGGTCAGGAGATCGAGACCATCCTGGCTAACACGGTGAAACCCCGTCTCTACTAAAAAATACAAAAAATTAGCCAGTCGTGGTGGCGGACGCCTGTAGCCCCAGCTACTCGGGAGGCTGAGGCAGGAGAATGGGGTGAACCCAGGAGGCGGAGCTTGCAGTGAGCCCAGATGGCACCACTGCACTCCAGCCTGGGCGACAGAGTGAGATTACGCCCCCCCCAAAAAAAAAAAAAAATTGCTTTTAAAGGCAGTATCAAATTTTTGTTGTTGTAGTTGTTTTTGTTTTCGGGGTGTGTGTGTGTGTGTGTGTGAGAGAGAGACGGAGTTTCACTCTTGTTGCCTGGAGTGCAATGGTGCAATCTCGGCTCACGGCAACCTTCTGGGTTCAAGCAATTCTCCTTCCTCAGCCTCCGAAGTAGCTGGGATTACAAGCATGAGCCACCACGCCTGGCTAATTTTGAATTTTTAGTAGTTACAGGGTTTCTCCATGTTGATCAGGCTGGTCTCAAACTCCCAGCTCAAGTGATCTGCCCTCCTCGCCCTCCCAAAGTGCTGGGATTACAGGCGTGATCCACCCTCCCAGCCTGAAATTTAACAATGGCATTATATTATAAGAATTAAATGAATCAGTAAAGGTCTTAAGAGAGAGAAGATTATCTTTAATAAATGGTATTCCTGTTTATAGTAGTGAATAAAGTAGTAGTAATAATGGAAGTATACCAGTGGTAGAAGAGTAGTGGTATAGCATAGTTAGAGAGAAAAAGATTTTTATTTTACTATTTTTTTTAAAAAAAACGTCAAATCCATGAACGAATTTATACCCATATTTTTCGACTTAGTATTTTGTATATTTTCTCTTTTCCTCGCACCTGTATGTGCTCAAGTCTCAGTGTGAATTCTTTACATTTTAAATTTTCTGAAACTGAATATGCATCTGAAAGCAACATCTCCCCAATATAGCCAGAATTTGTGTTTGTCTGTTTCTTCTTACAGTATGTTGACTTAAAAAGAAAACCTTTAGGTCTTATAGGTATCATTTTACAGTCTTGTTTTCAATCGTCTCTTCATTTTTCATTCCATTTACAGTTTCCTAAAATATATATTTAAGAGTAATGTTTTGAAAAGTTTTACTATATATTATTTAAAAAATACTTTCTAATGTTGCATACTCAGGTTATTTTTAATTTTCACTAATATGAACATAACAACTTTATCATTTCGCATAAATCTTAGTGAATAGCTCTTTCAATTCATGTTGAGATGATTTTTATTAGTGGAATTTTACTGTCAAATGATATAAATGTCTTATTGGGAAGAATGATTTTCTTTAGTTTGCTTTTAATTTAACTTTGAATTTTGAAAGATATATATAAATGTATATATATAAACTTTTTAAAGAATATAAACAAGATACAAATAAGCAAAAGATGATTATCTTACCAATTATAAGTAGTTAAGGATATCTGCATATTTTTTTCTAACAATACTATTTTTAGTCACATAGAACACAATATTCTTAATTTTTAACTTAATAGTACATTATAAATAGGAATTGTACCTTTGAAAATACTTACACTGTATTCTTTTGTTGTTGTTATTGTTTTGAAATTATTTAATTTTCTTTTTAAACATTTTTTATCCTGTACAATCTTATGGGGTTCATGTGAACTTTTTCTCCATGTATATACAATGTATAGTCATTTAGTCGGGATATTCAGGATTTCTGTCATCTGAATATAATACATTTCTGTTAACTATAGATACTCTAATATGCTGTGAAACATGTAAGAACTATATTCTACTTGTACCTTAATATATTTAAACTCTAGTTTTGTTATTGGATATTTCAGTGTTTCCAATTTCTCATTTCTAATAGTCCATGATATATATAAATTTAGGTAAGTCATATTATAGTAATATCAAAATAAATTCCTCAAAATAGAATTTCTTGGAAAATGTGCATGAATAGTGTAAGGCTCTCTTTCTATATATACACATATATACACACACACATAAATATATACATATATACACACATTTACATATATGTATGTGCATGTGTGTGTGTATCACAATCTGCAGAAAGATATTTACAATTCTGCTTTAACCAGCATCTTCTAACTTTGAAGATGATTTTGCCCAGATATATTTTCTTTCTTTATATATTATCAATTTCCAAAAATAAAGTTCTGAGCTATATGAATCAGAACCAGAAATTGAGGGAAAATGCCTAAAGCTTATTTTTTACTGTTTTGCTTTTTGTTTTGTGGTTTTTGTGTCTTTAAACTGAAAGACTTAAACCTGCTTCTGAGAAAGTGGGATGTGACCAGGAGATAAGTAATAGTGAATGTGGCAGAAACTGTTCCCTAGTCCCAGCCCAATACAGTCAGTTGAATTAGAGCCCAAATCCAGGTCCTGAAGGTTGAGTGATGCATAGTGAGAAAAGAAAAGCATGCATATGAGTTAGAGGATGTGTGACTGTGTTTCTAAAATTGAGCCAGAATATCTTGTAATTATATCTTTGCAGGAAATAAAAAAATAATCTTTATTTTAAATTATGTCTTAGTGGGCTATCAGAATTCAGCTTGGTTTTGCATTTGATTATGGAGTTTCAGCCTTTCCCTGTATTTGATTCTTCACAGGAACACCAGCAAAATCCTACTGTGTAGCCAAAAACCTCCATTTAATCATTATATCTTCAAAATTGGTTTTACATTAGTGTGAAGAATCTAAAACAAGATTTGATTTTTTATTAGCATGGAGATAATTATGTAAAGCTAATTTCATTCCAGGACAAGAAACACAATACTATTTCCAGTGCTGGAGGTATTAATAGGCGAAACCATCCTGTATGACTTTTGTGAACATGGAGAGGATTGTCATAGAACATTCACCATTTATAATATCATCTCAGTATTTGTGTTCCCTAAAAATTAATATGTTGAAATACTAACTTCCAATATGACAATATAAGGAGGTAGGAATATGGCGAGGTGATTAGGTCATGAGAGCAGTACCCTCATCTATTGGATTAATGTTCTTATGAAAGAGGCCCTAGAGAGACTCTGTCCCTTCTAGTATGTGAGGACACAGCAAGGAGGCATTGTCCATGAGGAAGTGTGCTATCACCATACACCAGATCTGCCAGCACGTTGATCTTGGACTTCCAGCACCCAAAACTGTGAGAAATAAATTTCTGTTGTATATAAGCCACCCAGTTTAAGCTATTTTTGTTGTTGTTGTTGTTGTTACAGCAGTCTGAATGAACTAAGACATTATTTCTAATAAAATTTTGTAAAATATTAAAGCAGCCATTCTTAAGTCGCTCTTATAATTTTTATGGGTATATGGATGTGTTCTCATAATTTTTAATGCTTAATAGCTTATTTTGATGATATATGGTTTGTTTCCCAAGTTTATGAGAAGATTGCTTGTGATTACTTCCCTGGGATATGGCTCCCCTGAATATCACATAAGAAAGAGGATCTTCTTTTTATTATTTTTTCTAACTTGCTTTTTATAATGCAACACAGAATTAAATCGTATTAGTTTCTAAAACAGTAATGACACACTCTATAGGTGGAATTGATCCTAATTAAAGTAATTGATTAATGTGAATATTTAGTTCATTTATAACATTTCTGAAACTTTCACATGCATTTGATAAGTTCATTTTACTCATAAACAGCAAATATTAAAACTTAAAAAGGTACAGCCATGGTACCACCCACATGGGTTCAATAAAATTTCACTTAAGAAAATAGTGCTTCCATGCATAGCTTTTTCCAACAAAATATTTGTTCTTAAAATGCTATGGATAATTTATTGAAATGAGGATATTAATGAATGGCAGATTATATATATATATATTTTTTTTTGAGACAAGAGTCTGGCTCTGTCACCCAGAGCGCAGTGGCCGGATCCCAGCTCACTGCAAGCTCCGCCTCCTGGGTTTACGCCCCTCTCCTGCCTCAGCCTCCCGAGTAGCTGGGACTACAGGCGCCCGCCACCTCGCCTGGCTAGTTTTTTTGTATTTTTTAGTAGAGACGGGGTTTCACCAGGTTAGCCAGGATGGTCTTGATCTCCTGACCTCGTGATCCGCCCGTCTGGGCCTCCCAAAGTGCTGGGATTACAGGCTTGAGCCACCGCGCCCGGCCTATATTTTTTTAATAAGATCCTTCGTATTGATTTTTTAAAAGACACCAGGAAATACTGGCTGGCACCAGGACTGAATGAAATTAAATATAATACGCAATTAGTATATGTCTTATTCACTCACTCTGTATGTTTCTGTTGAATCCCTTCTGTGTACAGATCAATGTGTTGAATGCAAGTGAATAAAACATTCTTTCCATTCTTAAGTATTTTACAGTCCAGCTGGGAAGACACAAATGTAATCTGACAGATGATATAATATATACTCCATGCAGACTGTAAAAGCAAAGAAATATTTTTTAAAATTCCAAGGGTAAATCACTATTTGGGAATTAGAAATGGCATATTAGGGACAGAATTTGAACTACAGTTTGAAAATTGGTGAAGAGATAATATAAGTCCTTTAGGCCTGAAATGTAGTTAAGTAGCTCTGACCTATATTTACTCACATCAGTCACTAAATAATAATTTACTTTACTAAATTATTCATATGGGAGACAAATTAATGACCCTCTAGTAACCTCTTGAACCAGGGGCACACCCATACATTAGCATATCATATAAAAAGAAACATTCATCTTTATAGCATTGATGCGCTCTACAATTCTCTAAGCTTATTTTAAAAACTAATATTGAATATTTATTAGCTAATGTTAACTTTGTAAGCCCCTTGAGGTAGGCAAGGCAATTTTAGATAACCCTGTGGAACAGGTGAGGCAAATTTTAAAGATGTGAAAACTGATGTCATGAGAAGCCTAAATGCAAATACCTCCTAAGCACAGGCTTGGGAATTCAGTCCAGGTATTTTGACCCCAGTTTAATTTCTTCTTTTACTATACCACACTGCCTCTTTCAGATGGGTTTAGCATTTGGATACTATGTTCTGTTATTAAAGCAGCTCACCACACATCTTTTATATGGGGTAGAAAATAGGTTTAAGCCTCTCCAGGGGAGCTCTTAACCTGGAAAGGAAGGAAATGCATCACAGGTGAAAGACAGCAGAACAATGTGACCTGCTGCTAATTTGCAGCGGTATTCATTTGGGTGGGATTTGACATTTCTGGGTAGATGTATATTTGTGATTGATATTTCATTCTTTAAAGCGCAGCCTTTAAAACAGCTGTGAAATGCCAAGTTATTAATTTACACATTGCAAAATGTAGTGTTAGGAAACCGATTTACATCTTTCCAAATTCAACCCCAGGGATACTAGGCTTTTGAGATCAGCACATCATGAAGAAGATTATCCCAATCAGCATAACTCTAAAAATTGCTGCCCAACGTTCACCTCTGCCTATAGCTAAAGGGATGAAAAAGGTGGTTAGGTGTAGTCACAGTAGATACAGTCAAAACAGAAAGACATATATACTTTGCAAGGTGGGACAGGAAATATTTTTTTCTTTCATGTATGTGTTTTTTTGTTTCAGACTTAGTTTATTTGAGGGGTGTATGGGATTGACTATTTAATGTCTTCTTTCTTGAAATAGTAAAACAATCTCTTGAGAAGAGGGCTTCATTTTAAATAACATGTAAAGCCTGTTTTACAGATCTTCTCCCTGAAATGTATTCATTATTCTTTTTTTGTTCTTCACAGAGTAGATGGGAATACATAACCATGAAAATAAGTAGCACTAGCAAATCATGCCTTAGGCAATCTTAAAATGAAAGACTACATGAAACACTTTCATAATGAAGCTTTTGAAAGCCAACCCATGAATTGATGTCTTAATTGTATTGGAAACAATACATACCTGAAAATTGCACTGGAGTTTAAACAATTTTTAACTACCTCCCAACATTTTTTTATTTTTATTTTTAGAGGTTTATATGAACTGGGACATTGATTATATGGTAAACAAAATATTTACATGGACTTTTTATTCATTTATCAGTATTAAAAAAGGATAAGAATACCAAAGCAAATAAAGATACATCTCTTTAACATAACGATATCACTTACTATGTTCCTGACTTGCTGACATTTTAAAGGGTAAAGAAACAAAATATTTGTTCGGAAATATGTTACAAAACTCAAATATACTAGTTGCTTACTGAGCAATTTGAATCTTCGTAGCAAAACAAAATGTTTTAGCCGGGATAAAAATATAGAAAAAAATAAAATTTTAATTTGTGTTATTTGAAAATCTTAAATATCATAAAAATATGCATATTGCAAATGATGACATGATATCAGTTGGATGAGTCAAGTAATGATTAGTGAATATATCATAAGGAAAATATTGATACCTATTTCTCCAGATGCCTTAATCATGGTGGCATAAGTCAGACCACTAAAGGACACGTGTATGCCATAGCAACTCGGATTATTCCCACATTTGCTGTTTCAAAAATACATTGTGTTTTCACATTTTATTGAAATACACATTAACATATTCATAATACAATTATGGTTAAGCACATGACAACTGTTTGAAAACAATTAAGTAGAAATTTTAAATTGTCAGGTGAAAATATTCTTCAAAATTAAAACTCAACTTTTTCTCACTGCCCCGAGACCTGTCCCCACTATCAAATCCAAGAAGAAGAAAATCGAATATATTCCTTGTCATGGCTTTGCTTTTGGTGTTCTAAAGACAATATAGGAAATCACTATCTGATATTTAAAGATTATTAAAATGTCTGGCCAAAAATAGTAAAGAACTGTCAAGTAGCTAATTAATATGTTTTTATATTTTAGGATACTTATCCATTGGTGAAGTCCTATAGACATTAGGTAAAACCTTCATCCAATGCTAGATTTAAAAAATGAAAACTATTTCTCTTATTAACTGAACCACAACAATATTGGTTGAAGTTACATTTACTGAATATTAACCAAGTACCATTCCCAAGTACCACATTCTTGGCTTGTCTGCAAACTTTTAAGTCATTCTATGTGGTACTTGCTATTTTATTTATATTGCAAAACTGAAAAATGTTTATGCAGGCACAGTAGCTGTATTAACATTGCAGAGATAGGAAGTGTAAGGCCAGCACGGAATCCAATCTGATTAGACTTGAAAGGGGAAGCTCAGGAACACCATGTTCCATCTTCCTCATCTTTGTAAGAGGATTTGCTCCGTCGCTGAGGGGTAAAATGTTCATGTTTGCATCACTTACAGATATTCCTGTTTGTTCAGTTGTATTAGTTTCCCTCACTTCTATGTTAAGAAAAGAAGCACTAAAATAATGCAATTTAGTTTGCTCTGTCTTGTTTTACTTGTCTATCTAGGTTGCATCCAATAAATAACCAATTACAAAACACTGAAGTTGGCTGGCATTAAGTAGCTTATGGAACAGCAGAGCTAACAGGCGGATACATCACACACTTTACATGTTTTTGCCCTAAGGATATATAGATAGGAGAAAAATATGTCAAAAGAGACTAGAAAATGGCTAGTTCCCAAGTGGGTGGTCCTAGCTTACATCAATTAAAATAATACAGTTATTCTAATATTTCCCGTTTTATTATATAATTTTTCAAATAGTTATCTTTGTCAGAAATTATGTGATACAGAAGTTTCTAGAAAAAAGAAATTGATAGGAAAAAGTAATATGGAGACAAGTATATAAACAAAATAAAACAGCCATATTCTCAGTGACGACTATTTACTTTTCTTTTAGTTTTCTCTAATGTTATTTTTCCATAAATATCACTCACTTCATCATCTTGCATATACAAGCAAATATCACATACAATACATTAACAAAAATTACCGTTCTTGGAAAGTTCTCAGAGCTTCACATATTTTAAAAAATTTAATACTGAAAACATCTAATTGGTTAGATAGAATTAATTTCCTCATTTTATCAACACAGGAAACAAAGAACACACATTCTGGCCAGGCGCGGTGGCTCAAGCCTGTAATCCCAGCACTTTGGGAGGCTGAGACGGGCGGATCACAAGGTCAGGAGACCGAGATCATCCTGGCTAACATGGTGAAACCCCGTCACTACTAAAAAATACAAAAACTAGCCGGGCGTGGTGGTGGGCGCCTGTAGTCCCAGCTACTCGGGAGGCTGAGGCAGGAGAATGGCATAAACCCGGGAGGTGGAGCTTGCAGTGAGCAGAGATTGCGCCCCTGCACTCCAGCCTGGGTGACAGAGCAAGACTCCGTCCCCCCCCCCCCCCAAAAAAAAAAAAATTCTTTTTCCACACAAATTTTATTTCTTTTTTATTTAAATAACTCTTATTTTAGCATTAACTTCTTGCCAAGTAAGGTAACTTGATAATAAGTATTTGATTCCACCTCCAACCTCTCTCAAAAATCAACACAAACGATCCATATGATATAAAACAAGAAATTTCTGACAATTTGTAATGTATACATTCAACTAATAGCAGTTTAAATTGAATTGTTAAGTGAATTTAGCAAGCCTGCAGGGTTCAAGATCAATATAGCACTAACAAAAGACTATTTTTCTATGTGCTACCCCACAAACAATGCAAAATAAAATAAACACAAAACAACACACAAATAATTGAATTGTCAAATCACACTCACACAAATCTGAGATCTTAACAAAAAAACTAGGCTTCACTAGTAATGACAAAGATACAGGCAATCATTTCTGAAAAAAGCCCGTATAAGTCTCACATACAGTGGGCTCTCCCGGTTATTCCACAGCAAACCTGTATTACCGGCCTTCCTATAACTGCTAAATCCCTAGGTTTTGTGATTTTACATCCACAACAGAAGAACATTTAGTCTGAGAGATCTCCATTGTCCATCATTGTTTCTGTGAAGTTTTCTTTAACTCGTAAATTCTGTAGGTACTATCTATAAGCAATGCTTAGGGTCAGCCTTTCTCAGGCATTCCACAGATAAGTTTCATTTTCCTAGGAAACAGTGTTAGCTAATGTACCCATAAGTTTAGTTATGTAAAATAAAGGAGTTTATGCCAAATTGATTCCCTTCTTTTCTTTCTGTTAGGAGATGCTTAGTGGTATTCGGGAGGTAAATCAATTGCAGGTCAGTAGTTTTAACTTCTCCCTTTCTAATTGTGCCAGATGAAAGAATATCAGTAAACTTTTCAGGGGGTGAGGGTGCAGGCAGTGGTACAAGGAAGAGACACTTAAGCTCTTAAGGTTCTGACAATATATGTACACATATGTGTGTGTATATGTATATGATGTATTTTTATTTATTTATTTTAGGCTAGAGGCTGGAGTGCAGTGGCGTGATGGCGATCTCGCCTTACTGAAGCCTCCGTCTTCCGTGGTCAAGTGATTAATTCCCCTGTTTCAGCCTTCTGAGTAGCTGGGACTATAGGCACTGGCGCCACCACGCCCAGCTGATTTGTGTATTTTTTTTATAGAGACGGGGTTTCGCCATGTTGGCCAAGCTGGTCTCGAACTCCTGACCTCATGTGATTCACCCACCTCGACCTCCCAAAATGCTGGATTAAAGGTCTGAGCCACCGCACCCCACCAGTATTCTTGATCTGAGTGAAGCTTACATTGGTGTGCTCACCAAGTAAAAGTTCATAGGACTGTGCGTAAGATTTGTGCACTTTTCACTCTATATGTTATCCTTTAATGAAATTATTTCCTTCAAAAGTTACTAGAAGGTTACTTGAAAATGACTGAGAAAATGAGAAAGCTAAATGAGCTCTGCTAAGAGTGATAATATATATGTATAAGAAATATTTGCCAAATTTAATGTGAAAAATGTTATGGAAAAGTTTTCAAAAGAGTTATATTTTCATTTGTGATTTCATTTTTTCCATTTGTGATTCCTTATGATTTTCATTGCAGCATTACCTTGATATTCTTTTTTTCACAGGTAATAATCTGGTCAACTAATTGTATTCCGATTGTTTCTTGTAAGCCTTAAAAAGATTAGATTTGATCACTTTTCATATTATTTGGGAAGGAAGTAAAAGTGAATGTGAAGTAATTTTGAGGTTTAAGTTGATACCTAGGAAGGAGGATTGACCTAGTTTGTGCTGAAATTATAATCCCACCGATTTCATAACTGTAAATATAAACAATGTATATTTTCAAAAGTATTTTCAAAATAAGAATTACTGTGAGGCACATTGTTGTTTTTATTTTTCTTTTCTTTTTGTCAAATAGCACATAAATGGATGTAGATTAACATATAGAAGTCGGCCAGACATGGTGGCTTACGCGGGAGGCCGAGGAGAGCGGAGGCTGAGGCAGGCGGATCACTCCATGTCAACAGTGACAAGACCAGCTTGGCCAACATGGTGAAACCCCCATCTCTGCAAAAAAATACAAAAATTAGCTGGGCGTGCTGGTGGGCCCCTGTAATCCCAGCTATCACTCAGGAGGCTGAGGCAGGAGAATCGCTTGAACCCGGAAGGCGGATGTTACAGTGAGTTGAGACCACCCACTGCACTCCAGCCTGGGTGACAGAGCGAGACTCTGTCTCATCAAAAACAAATAAATAGCCGGGCCCTGTGGCTCATGCCTGTAATCCCAGCACTTTGGGAGGTCGAGGCGGGCAGATCACCTGAGGTCAGGCATTCGAGACCAGCCTGGCCAACATGGTGAAACCCTGTCTCTACTGAAAATACAAAAATTAGCCGGGTGTGGTGGCCACCTGTAATCCCAGCTACCCAGGAGGCTGAGGCAGGAGAATCCCTGGAACCAGGGAAGCAGAGGCTGCAATGAACCGAGATCGTGCCACTGCACTGAAGTCTGGGGCACAGAGCAAGGCTCCATCTCAAAAATGAAAATAAAACATAAAAATAAATAAATAAATAAATAAATAAATAAATAAATAAGATATATCAGTAAAATTGAGTAATTGAAATTATAAGAAGATAGATAATTTAAAAAAAAATTTTCAAAATCCTGAAGGAGACTGTAAATTAGAATATAGGAAGCAGCTGTTATCAGACAAAAATAAGAATTTTAGGGCCCTAGAGAATTTTAATAGCATAACAGATATTTTTGGTGTGTGAACAAAATGTGAGATAAAATATTCTATAGACAACGTGAAAATATTTACAATTAGGCAAATAATTTAAGCATTTAGTGGCCATTTAATTAAGTGAATATATACAAATTAATAGTGTGTTAATGATATAGTGTGTGTGTGTGTGTGTATATATATATATATATATATATATAAAATGTTAACATAGAGTGTCTTTTTTATATAATCTTCCGTACAACTGAAAGTACTATTAAAACATGTACTTTAAAATCCAATATTAGGCCGGGGGCGGTGGCTCATAATCCCAACACTTTGGGAGGCCGAAGCGGGTGGATCTCGATCTCAGGAGATCGAGACTATCCTGGCTAACACGGTGAAATGCCGTCTCTACTAAAACTACAAAAAATTAGCTGGGTATGGTGGCGGGCGCCTGTAGTCCCAGCTACTCAGAAGGCTGAGGCAGGAGAACGGCATGAACCCGGGAGGCGGAGCTTGCAGTGAGCCGAGCTAGCACCGCTGCACTCCAGCCTGGGCGACGGAGCGAGACTCTGTCTCAAAATCAAAAAAGCATTGGAGTTTGTATCTCTTGTAGGGTGAGGATATATGCTTTTACTGAAGAAATAGTAAGAGAGTTGACACCTAGGGACTAAGGTTAGGGTGTGTTAGAAACAACAAAATTATCTGAAACTTGTCCCAAACTCGAATTAAAATAAAAAATGAATCCAAAATATCCATACAGTAAAAGGAATCATACATATAAGATCATACTAAAAAGATCATGAGTAATAAGGGCTATCTGTTTCATTTTTGGTTAAACCTTTTCAGGCCCACTTATACATATTATACAAGAGGAAAAAAAAGAAAAGGTTGCAAATTATTAGTGCATATATGATGTCATAATTATATATCTATAACAATATTCATAGGTTAATTTATAGATTTAATTAATATAGACTTAATTTTATACATGTTTTTAAATTTTTATGTTTCATGGCATAGACTGCTCCCTTTTATCTCTTACTTCCTTGTTTTTTCCCATTATTACATTGGCTTTTCAAAAGCTGCGATTACTGTACAGACATCTTTGTATTCTCAACTCTTCCTTATGAATGCATAATGAACCGTTTGCTAAATTTTGAACAAGAGATTTAATATATCTATTAGCTAGTATAGTCTATTTAAAAAATAATTGCCTTAATAAAAATGCCAAACATTTGAAAGAAAGTAAAAAAGGCAGTTACAACGAGACTCTCTCTCTCTCTATATATATATATAAACACACACATATATATAATATACCAAGCACATAGGTAAAAGTTAGCTTCTGTAATGAAACAATGCACTCAAATCTTTATCTAATTTTTAATCTAATTTTTTTAGCAAATAACTTATCAGAGCAAATGTGCTTAAGTAGTGCTAAAGATGCTTAACTTTTCTTAAAATAAAGTAAAAGTATTATTTTTGTTTATTCCAAATTGTGTATGGTGTCATTTGGTTAATTAAGAAAACTATATCATCTTATATTACATATTATATGCACATATAGAAGTATGTGATTATATAATTGTTTATTATTGAGAAAATAAGAGCATTGATATATATTAAGAAAAATGGATATAGAATTATTAAAGTATACTTATTACTCTGTTAGATTAATGCAACTATTGGTTCAGTATATATATTTTAATTTCCTCTCTGTCTACCAAACATGTAATTTATTAGAAATAGTACACATTAATTAGAAAGATGATTAATTTATATATTTTTTATCTCGACATATGGAGTATAAAATAAGTAACACAAATATTTAAGGTTAAAGCTATCTTCTCCTATTAATATTTTCTAAGTGGCTAAAGAATCTATTTTCTTAAAAGCGTATGGTTACCTTGTTTTAAACAGCAATAAAACACATTTATATTAATAAATAGAACAAGAAGGCACATCCATATAATGGAATAACATTTAGAAATAAGAGTTTGAGCTATTAAATCACACAAAAGCAAGGATAAATCTTAAATGCACATAGTTAAGTAAAAGAAGCTACGCTCAAAAAGCTGTATAATGTGTGTTTCTGACTGTATGACATTCTGGAAAGGATAAAACTATAAAGATGGTAAACAGAGTAGTGGTTGAAAGGGGTTGTTTTTTAAAACTGGTGTTATGTTATATACTGTTTTTGTTGAGGTGGTTGTATTTAATATGTAGAGCACAAGGAAACTTTAAGGCCCTGAAAATATTTTGTCTTATTATGGTAAGTAGTCAATACAATGCAAGTGCCAAAACCTATAAAAATTTACAGCACAAAGAATGAGTGCTGAATGCATGTAAGCAAAAACAAAGACATTTATGAGTCTGAGGGATCTGAAGATGGAGTGCAGAATGTGATGAAAGAACCTAACTATTACAAATAAAAGAAACAACCACAATAAAGGAGAAAGACAGAAAAGGTGTTGACTTTGATAACTTTGGGTATGAATGAATACTATAAGAGCAAAGTAAAAAAATAAATAAATAAAATAAAAAAAGAAAAAATACCGGACTCCCATTATAAAGTTATTTTCTGCAGAGGGAAGGGTTAATGATTTTGAAACCATATGTGCATGATGGGACTGAACAGTTGTTTCAGTAGCCATGAACACACCCAGCAACCTGAATTGGTTTCAAACACTATTCTCTAATAAAATAAACTGGGAAGTTTTGGAGAAATAGAAGAATCTAGGGCTGGACAGAGAATTTATAACATGACTCCAGAGCATCTTATAGTGTCAGATAGTAAGGAGGTGCCCAAAAATCCACAATAATGGAGATATGTCAAAGGGACACAGGTACCAACTGAAAGAGCTTTCAATGCCCAAAGGAGAAAATTTAAGCCACAATATAAATAGTAAGTACTGAATTATTAACCACAATATAAAACAAATATCCATGAATCTATATTGATGCAAATAAAGGATTGCATCAAAACATTAACAAGAGGAAATAAATGGATCTCCCATACTAAATAATTCCAAATGTAATTACTCCTTGGAATGTAACTGTCTATTATTTAACAAATATGAGCTGCACAGTGACTTCTTTCCAAGAAGCACGGTTTGAAAAGGGGGGGAAATGTGTCAAAGTGTAACATTATGTTAGAGAAACCTGACAAATACTACCTCAGCCAGGTGACCACTTTTAACATCAACATTAAGCCGTGTTGATTGTGACCACGTTTTATATCTATAAGTCATGTTGATTCCTTGGTAGGGAGTGACTAGCATGGCACTCTGCATCTCTTATCTTCTTCCTGAAAACATACAACCCCTGCTTAATTAATGGAAAACATCTGGCTAACCTAAGTGAAGAATGTTCTGTAAAATACCTGACCAGCACTCCTCAAAATGCTCAAATTTGTGAAAAACAAAGAAAATGTCATAGCCAAGAGAAGCCTAAGGGTGATGAGCAAATGAAATGTGGCACTATGGCTGGAACAGTAAGAAAAAAATAAAGAGGTTCAGTAAAAAATGAAAACTAATTACTAATAATTACCAATATCTTCTCATTAGTTGGGACAAAAGTACTAGCATAAGACGTTTAGTATTAGCGTAAGACATATACAGTTATGATAAAAGTACTAGTACAAGACATATACAGTACTAATATAAGATTTAGAATAATAAAAACTGTGGTTAGTATGTATGGGGACTCTGTGCCATCTTTTTTTCATTTTTCATAAATGTAGAACTATTCTAAGGTAAAAAAGTTCATTTAAAACTAATACTGATGCTGAATCTGAGATGAATATTTATAAACAAAAATAGTTTAGTTTGATTCTAATAAATAGCTCCCTAAATTAATAATTCAAATTTAATATTACAAGTTTTTAAATGAATAATTGTCAATGAGAATGAATGGCTTTGAAAGTAGCATCCATTAGTTAATGTGGCATGGATGGTATTAGGTTTCTGTGTCAGTGAGCTCAGTGATGGAAAGAACTCGAAGTTTAGTTCATAATTTTACACTATGTGGAAAAGGTGGGGCATTACATTGGTTCCTTACTGGGACGGTTTTTCCCAGTGGGATAAAAATGAGCAGATATTCGGGTGTGCCAGAGCATTGTGGGGACATTTATCTAATTCAGATCATGCAAACCTAGAAACAGGTAAGAACCACACTCACCAAGATGACTGATTAATAGTAAACTTGACGACATTGTTATTTGTACATCTGTCACTCAATCGGGTGCAAACTGGAAAGGATTAGAAATGAAACATTGTCTCTCCTAAAACTACTTAATATTAATGATAATTCACTTACATAAAATCGGATATTTTACAAATGACAAAAACAATTCTGTAAAGAGTTTTAGACAGGTTCCCCACCCCTCTTTCTTCATTAATTGGTCATATGGCTAGTCGATTATTTCCAGAGGGAATCTTGCTAGTAATAAAAAAGAACTTGTGTAATATTTTTCTTAGGCTAGTGATGGTGTTGAAAACCAGTTTCATTATTCCAAGCATTACTAACATATGCTTAATATAGGATTAAATTTTTTAAAGAAATAATTGCTAATGTAAGACTGAGCTAACTGTTAAAAAAAATTCCCAAAGTAGCCACATGTCTTGCACAGAACAACTAAACACTTCATAAGTATCAAGCTGTTCTTTCCCAAAGAAACATGAATCATAATATTGCTACTGAAAATGTTCATTAAACTAAATGAGAGTGCAATTAGCTTCCAAAAATCTTAAGTATTCCAATTTGCTGTCAAGAGAAATTATACATTCAAAATGTGTTTATTAGCTGCAGTGCATTAAAACTTCTGATTTCAGGAATATTTCGACCTACCTTTAAGAACAATTTGTCTTAAAATAACTTCAAATGCAATTTCAAACATAATGTCACATAGTATAAGTGTATGGAAATATTCAGTTTTATTTAAACTTTTATTCTTTTTTTCATGCTTCAAAGTAAAGACTCCATTTGTACTACTGTAAAAAAAAAAAATTCAATCCAGTAAATCGAATTTGTGTGGCAATTATACCATGGTTTGAAATGTATCTGAAACAATGCCAGAATTCGTAGTTTCTACATTGATTTTATAACAAATCATTTAGCAGGATAATTGATCTTTGTTTTCTTGCCTTAGTTATAAAAAACTTGTGTCTAAGGCCAGGCGCGGTAGCTCATGCCTGTAATCCCAGCACTTTGGGAGGTGGAGGCAGGCGAATCATGAGGTCAAGAGATCAAGACCATCCTGGCCAATATGGTGACACTCTGTCTCTACTAAAAATACAAAAATCAGCTCAGCGGGTTGGCGTGCGCCTGTAGTCCCGGCTACTGGGGAGGCTGAGGCAGCAGAATCGCTTGAACTTGGGAGGTGGAGGTTGTAGTGAGTCGAGATCCTACCACTGCATTCCAGTCTGGGGATAGAGCAAGACTCCGTTTCAAAACAAAACAAAACAAAACAAAACAAAAAAAGTGTCTAAATTGATGATTTAATTCAAGAAAATATTTTATTGAATTCTATTTTAATCCGTATTGTGAACTCCTCACCTCATAAAACACCTATATATAATATTTAATTTTACAAATATTTTTAAACAAGTAGATGATCTGAAGGTAATTCAGAGAAAAGATCTGAGGTCAAAAGCCAGCCTGGGCCAGGCACGGTGGTTCTCGCCTGTAATCCCAGCACTTTGGGAGGCCGAGACGGGTGATTAACGAGGTCAGAAATTCGAGACCATCCTGGCTAACATGGTGAAACCCCGTCTCTACTAAAATACAAAAAAATTAGCCGGGCGTGGTGGCGGGCGCCTGTAGTCCCAGCTATCCGGGAGGCTGAGACAGGAGAACGGCGAGAACCTGGGAGGCGGAGCTTTCAGTGAGCCGAGATCGCGCTACTGCACTCCAGCCTGGGCAACAGAGCGAGACTCCGTCTCAAAAACAAAACAAAACAAAAAAGTCAGCCTGGAACACAAAGTTATAAAGGTACTAAAGTTTTGAATCTGCTATATAGCACAGACATAGCTATGAATCAAAGTAGATTAGAATTTTAGACCACAAAAGAATGATTAAGGCAAAGTTTGAAAGATTAAAGACCATACCTCTTAGACTATAACACAGAAAATTGGGTACAGTGGGAAAAATACATTTCACCAAACAACTATCAAATGGTTACATTCTTATCTCAGCTTTATCTTTCTTTAAAGAAAAAAATGAGTAAATTCCCTGAAAAGGTATTCCATCGGTTGACCCTCAAAATAGCCTGGGACCTGCTTTTCTACTATTTTCATGGTCCAAAACACACACACACACACACACACACACACACACACACACATAAAAGCACACGTATGCATATAACGGAAGTTTCAGGCACGCATAATTGCCACTGAGTTCCCACAAATATAAGCTCTCAATAAAGAATTTTTAAAATGAATTACAATATACTAAAGGAAAGAAATAGCGCTGAGTAAGTTAGCAGTAACTACAACAAACATGAGTATAAATACACACAATCCAGGTATCAGAACTTTCAAGCCTAGTATATGAAATGAATATAATGTATACATATATAATTTAATGCAAGAATTAATGAAAGCATGAGTTACGAGTAGCAGCCTATTACAATGGCCAGGAATATTGAAAGGTAATATTATTTATCTTAGTTTCTTTCAGGACATCTACTCATTAAAAAAAAATAGGAACAAATTCATTTTGGGGCATATTAATTGTAACTGTTCCTGCACAATTTATTGAATGAACAAATTGCTCTGTATTTGTCAAAAATCTGTTGTTCAAATGTGTTTGTTGTGTTTCAAGTTCTTGATTCTTTTGAAATGATCTTGTTTTCTATCCCTAGATAAAACCACCATGTCTTAATAACTGCAGCATTACTATAATGCTTAATGCCAGGTAATGTTAGCTCTTCAGCTTGGTTCTTCTTCAAAGATGTTTTGACAATTCTGAGGCCTTTGAATATTCATGTAAATATTCGAATCACCTTGTTAATTTCTACTAAAAAGTCTTTTTGTGATTTTAACATCTATTCTATGAAAACTATAAACAAACCTGAGGAGACTAGACACAATAATGTCTGACTCATGAAATGGTATATCTCTTGTTTTATTTAGGGATTTTAATATTTCTGTCATTAGTTTTTTTTTTTTTTTTTTTTTTTTTTTAGTTTTCAGCTTAAGGATATTTCAGGTCTCTTTTGATCATATTTATTCCTAATTATTTCATACTTTGATGCTATTGTAAGTGGTTTTTTTTAACATGAAGACGATAAATGTTTAATGTGTTGCTACATTGTCAATACTAAACATTACATAGTTAGAAAAACATCTAATGGACCAGGCGCGGTGGCTGACACCTGTAATCCCAGCACTTTGGGAGACTGAGACGGGTGGATCACCTGAGGTCAGGAGTTCAAGACCAGCCTGGTCAACATGGTAAAACAGTGTCTTTACTAAAAATACAAAAATTAGGCAGGTGCCTGTAATCCCAGCTACTCAGGAAGCGGAGACAGGAGAATGGCTTGAACCCAGGAGGTGAAGGTTGCAGTGAGCCGAGATCATGCCACTGCACTCCAGCCTGGGCAACAGAGTGAGACTCTGTCTGAAAAAAAAAGAAAAAAAAAGAAAAAAAGAAAAACATCTAATGAATACAAAAATAAGTTTTAAGTTTTTGATTTATATTTTCCATTTTTTCTACCCATAAATACATTTTATAGTTAGGCAAAATACATCCCTGTAAGAATAACTAGGTCTTTTTCTTTTAACTTTCTCATTAGTGCATAAGCTTTTTATGAGTGTAATAACTGTCAGTATTTGCACAGCACTTTATAATTTATAGAACATATTCACACCCATCATTCCTTTCCATCTTCTCAACTACCCTGCCTATTAGACAGGGAAGATGTTCTCCCAGTTTTACAGATGAAGATGCCGTGACCGACATCCGCAAAGTTTGTAGCATCAGAACCAAATCTCAGGCTAGAACAATCAAGTTCTGGTTGTTGCTGGTATACAAAAATGTAATTGAATTTTGCATATTAATATTATGTCCTGTAATTTTGCTACACTCACATACTGGCATTAATTTTTTTTTTTTTTTTTGGTAGATTCCATGGACTTTTACATGAACTATCATGTCACTTGGAAATGAGATGGTTTCATTATTTCTTTCAGATATGAATCTCTTGTATTTCTTTTTCTTTCCTAAATGCTCTTTCCAAAACTTTCAACACAATGTTGAGTAGAAATGACGAGTGCGTATAGTTTTGCCTCGTTACTGAACTTGGAAAATGTTCAGTGTTTTGTTTTATGCCCTTTATCAAGTTGAGAAAGTGTCTATTCCTTCTTTTGCTAGTTTTTATTTAAAATAGGTGTTGGATTTTGTCAAATTCTTTTATTTTACTTTTATCCTTCCCTCCCTCCCGTCCCTCCCCTCTCCTCCCTACCCCCCCCCTCCCTCCCTCTTCCTTCCTTCCTTCCTTCCTTCCTTCCTTCCTTCCTTCCTTCCTTCCTTCCTTCCTTCCTTCCTTCCCTCCCTTCCTTCCTTCTCCTTCTTCTTTTCTCTTTTCTTCTTTTCGTTTCTTTTCATTTCTTTTCGTTTCTTTTCTTCTCTTTTTATTTTGAGACAGAGACTCTCTCTGCTGCCCAGACCGGAGTGCAGGAGTGCAGTGGCATGATAACGGTTCACTGCAACTTCTGCCTTCAGGGTCCAAGCAATTCTCCTGCCTTAGCCACCCGAGTAGTGGGTGGAATTACAGGCAAATGCTACCCCACCTGGTTAGCTTTTGTAGTTTTAGTAGAAACAGGGTTTCACCATGTTGACTAGTCTGGTGTCTTGAACTCCTGAGCTCAAAGGTTCTGCCTGCCTTTGCTTCCCAAAGTGCTGGGCTTACTGGCCATGGCAACGGGCCTATTTTTCCTTATTTAGACGTTTCAAATAGTGATTTTTGTATGTTGATTCTTGAATGTTCACCCAACTTGTATTCCTGATGTATTCCTGATATAACACTTATTCATTATGTTTCATCATTTTTATATACTGAGGTACTGAATTTTTGAAAATTGTGTTTAGAGGATTTTTAGCTTTGTTCATGCAGGATATTTGATGTAGTCTTCTGTTCTTGAAATGAATTTGCTAATGGTATTAGGGTAACAGTGTACTCATGAACACAGCAGAGATTCCTCCTGATTAATTTTCTGGTAGAGTTTATGTAGAATTGATACATCTTCTTTCTTCAGTTTTTGGTAGAATTAATCACAAAAGCCATCTAGGTTAGGACATTTCTTTTTGGGAAAATAGTAAAATTTTTGTAATAGATATAAGAATACTCAGGTTATCTAGTTTTCCTTGTTTTTTTTTTTTTTTTTTTTTTTTGAGACGGGGTCTCACTCTGTCACCGAGGCTGGAGTGCAGTGGCGCAATCTCGGCTCACTGCAAGCTCCACCTCCCGGGTTCACACCTTTCTCCTGCCTCAGCCTCCCCAGCAGCCGGGACTACAGGCGTGCGCCACCATGCCCGGCCAATTTTTTTGCATTTTTAGCAGAGACGGGGTTTCACCATGTTAGCCAGGATGGTCTCAAGCTCCTGACCTCGTGATCCACCCGCCTTGGCCTCCCAAAGTGCTGGGATTACAGGCTTGAGCCACCGCGCCCGGCCTATCTAGTTTTTCTTAATCAAGCTTTGAATTTATGTATATTTTAGAAACTTTGCCAATTTTATCTAAAATTTTAAATTGATTGCTATGAAATTAATGATATCTTCTTATTCTATTAATCTGTGGTCATATCACATATTTCATTCTTCATAGCAGTAGTTTTTTTCTCTCCTTTTTATTCTGATCAGTCTCATTATAAGGTTATCTATTTTATTATTTTTGCAGATATTCATCTTTTCATTTCAAAGATGTTCTATTGATTTTCTGTATTCTAGTTTATTTTTTCCTGATAATAATCACTTTTCCTCCTTATTTTGAGTATAGCTTTTGATTTTTTCTACTTTACTGAAGTTTGAAGTTATTGATTTAAGAAGTTTCTTTTGTCTAATATGTCATGCTTATTAATATTCCACAAAGTGTTGCTTTGCCAATTTCTGGCAATTTGATTATGCCATAGGTTACATTTTCCTTCATTTCAAAATACATTTTAATTTATCCTTTACTTTTTTCTTTAACCTTGGATTATATAAAAGTATATTATTTTGTTTTCAAATACTTAGGGATTATCTAGGTATCTTTCTTTTATTAGATTGTAAATTATTTTTACTGTGGTTAAAGAAAATACATAAGATAACTTGAATTCTTTTAAATGCATTGAGGCTTTTATGGTCCAGAATATGGCCTTTGTATTGTTCTATAAATTATTGAGAAATTATTTTAAAATATCATGGATATTTCAGGCTGTTTTTTGATATCTAAGAATATTGTCATCAATTCTATAGCTTGAGGCATTTGTGCTTGTACCATGTCTCACAATTCACACACAATTCTGAAATATATTGAAGTTCATTCTCCTACAATACAGAATAAAATCTTACAATAGATGGATTGTTAACATTTTCAACTTTCTACCTATGGGAAATATTTTATAATTTATTTTGCATTTGATAGGAAGCAGGTTGAATATCACCTTATAAATATTCTCTTGCTATAAAATATTCATTGAGTAGGTGATTTGTTTTATTGGAAAGATCTATGACTACATTGGGAGAAAAGCTAATTTTTTTCCTCTAACTTTCTTTGCTTACTTCCTTGTAAGCTGTAAAACCATATAGTGAGGTGAATGCTTATTATCTACTCATGCAAATGGAGCCTCAGAGCTGCAAAAGCTCTGTCTACTGCATGTCCCTATATTTACTATTGCTTTGCAGAAGAATACTTATCTAATGAGTGATTATGTCAGGAGAAATTGTCATTGAATTCAGGAATAGCCCTTTCTTCTCATCTGCTCTTCATTTTCCTCTGATCCTCTGCTTCATTCCATGTATCTTGCCAAGCTCTATATTCTGTTAAATGTCACCTTTACAAAATTATATGTAGACCTCATAAGCCAACTCTTTCTTATTATCCTGCAGGTTGTTAAAAAATTTAAACAGAAGAGAAAAGATATGATCATTCTTTTCTTTTATGTTTTAGTTTCTTCAAGAATTGGTTTTCTCAGTGCTGTATCTCAGTACTTTCTGAACACACATTTCACAAATAAATCATGATATTGTCATGAATTAGCATAGTGAACTTTCTTCAACTGATAATACATTTGCAAATATTTTCGGGGAATATAGGATCCTTCTCCTGGTATAAGCAAAAGTCCATTCTCTAAGATTTTATATTTGCTATCCTACACAGCATTTATTAAGTACTATATTCATTATAAATTTCTTTTCTCCTAGCTTTATTGAGGTATAGTTAATTTTAAAAAGTTATGTAATTAAGCTGTATGCCTTGATGATTTGATACGTGTATACATTGTGAAATAGTCAAAATCAAGCTAATTAACATATTTATTACCTGACATAGTTTTCATTTTATTTTATGTGTGTGTGTGGTGAGTATGCCTAAGATCTACCCTTTTAGTGAATTTCAAATATACTACAGTATTGTTAGCTACAGTTACATTGTTGATAAGCAGATCTCCAAAACTTATTCATCTTGCATCTTTGAAGCTTTGTACTCCTTGACCCACACCTCCCAATTTCCCCCACCTCCCTGCCCTCTGCCATTTCAGCTCCTGGTAAATACCATCCCACTTTCTGTTTCTATGAGTTTAACTGTTTTAGATTTTAATGTATACATAAGATCATGCAGTACTTTTCTTTTTGCTTTTGGGTTATTTTAGTTTGCTTAGTGTTCAATGTTGCAGTGAATGGTAGAATTTCCTTCTTTTATAAGGCTAAATAATATTCCATTGTTTACACTTAATATATAATAACATAATTTAATTTTATTAAGGAAATAATATAATTTTAAGAATATAGGAAATATATGTATTTTATATATATTTGATTCAAAGGTTATTCGCAGCAACATCTCGTGCAGTCAAAAATCCTCTTTAACTTTCCACTCCCTAAAAACTTAACTGCTAATGGCCTACTGTTGACTGAAAGCAGTATCAATGATGATAGTCAATGAACACATATGTTACATATTTTTTATATTATAAACTCACTTCTTACAATAAGTAACCTAGAGAAAAGTAAATGTTATTAAGAACATCATAAGGAAATGAAAATACATTTACTATGCAGCATTAAGTCAGTAAGTGAAAGTGGTCATCATACAGATCTTCCTCCTCAACAACTTCACATTGAGTAGACTGAGAAGGAGGAAGAAGAAGAGGAGTTGATCTTGTTGTCTTAGGGGTGGCAGAGGCAAAAGAAAATGCCTGTATAATTGCACCTGCTTAGTTCAAACCTATATTGTTCAAGGGTCAGCTGTGTGTATATATTTATTAATTAATCTATCAAAGGACAATTAGATTGTTTTCATATCTTAGCTATCATGAGTGATGCTAAAATATTTATGTGAGGGCCGGTAACTCGGTGAGTTGCTGGTGTGATTTCCTTTAGATAGATATATAAGATGTGGAACTGTTGATTCACAGAGTAGTTCCATTTTTAATCTTTTTGATGAGCCCAAATAATATTTTCCATAATGAGTGTACAAATTTACATTCTCCATAACTACAAGGATTCATTTTTTCTATATCCTTGACATTTGTTATGGTTCATCTTTCTAACAGTAGGTACTCTAATAGGTGTCAGATGTTATCTCATTGTAGTTTTGATTTGCATTTCCTTGGTTATTTGTAATATGGAACATATTTTTATTTACTAGATGGCCACTTTTATGTCTTCTTCTGAAAAAACATCTATTCAGCTTATTTTCCTACTTTTAATCAGGTGACTATTTTTTTTCTTTTATTTTCTGCTGTTGAGTTGTATGACTTGCCTGTGTATTTTAGGTGTTAATGCCATATCAGATGGATTGTTTGCCAATATTTTCTTCCATTTAGTAGGTTGTATTTTCACTATGGATTGTTTTCAAGAGTGAAAAAATGTGCTTCTTTTGCTGTGCAGGAGCATTTTTGTTTGATGCAATCTTGTTTGCTCACTTTTGCTTTTGTTTCCTGTGCTTTCAGGGTAATAGCCAAATATATATATATATCCCAGATCAATGCTAAGAAGCTTTTTGCCTGCATTTTCATCCAGGAGTATTACTGTGTCAAGTATTATGAGTAAACCTTTAATGCATTTTGAGCTGATTTTTACGTATTGTGTAAGATGAAGGTCTAGTTACATTCCTCTGCAAGTGCATATTCAGTTTTCCCAGCATGAGTTTTTGAAGAAACTATTTTTGCTCTATTATGTGTCGTTAGCATTCTTACAGAAGATCAGTTGACCCTAGATGTACAATTTTATTTCTAGTCTCTCCAGTCCATTTTATTAATCCATATGTCTGTTTTCATGTCAGTACCACACTGTTTTGATAGCGATAGCCTTACAATATATTTTGGAATCTGAAAGTGTGATATGGCTGGGCATGGTGGCTCATGCCTGTAATCCCAGCACTTCGGGAGGCTGGGGTGGGCAGATCACAAGGTCGAGAGATAGAAACCATCCTGGCCAACATGGTGAAACCCCATGTCTACTAAAAATACAAAATATTTGTAGTCTATTATAGTTTTATAAGAATTATAGTATTATTTTTTCTATTTTTTGTAACAAATGCATTGGTATTTCAATAGTGTGCTTCTTAATGTAATTGCAGATATAAGTGATAGATAGTTAGCATTTTGTTTCCAGTACTTACGAGAACACTATCAAAAACATGGTAACATGTTCGATCATTAATAAATGTTATGGAAGAAGTTCTGTAGAAATAAAAGCAGTTTCTATGTATTTACAAAGACTTTTGATCAAGTTTTGGCAAAGTTATTAATTACTTTTACTTGAAATATTAGAATGAGCATACGTTATCTTTACAATAATTATGACTTTATTTGAACAGATCTCAAAATAGGAAAATTCCTTGAATTAAAGAGAAAATGATTGTCATTATGTATAGTCTGTTAATACACTTTGATTTTTTAAAGTTATAAAAAATTATTTTAGCTCTCTTATAAGTTCAGATGATACTTTTCCTATTTTCCTTTTTCATGACATACTTGTCAGTGTTTGACTTTAGGGTAAAAATAATCTTCTATGATTGTATTCCATTTTCTATGTTATTTTTTTTTTTGAGACGGAGTCTCCCTTTGTTGCCCAGGCTGGAGGGCAGTGGCGCAATCTCTGCTCACTGCAAGCTCTGCCTCCTGGGTTCACGCCATTCTCCTGCCTCAGCCTCCCGAGTAGCTGGGACCACAGGTGCCCACCACCATGCCTGGCTATTTTTTTTCTTTTTGTATTTTTAGTGCAGGCGGGGTTTCACCGGGTTAGCAAGGATGGTCTTGATCTCCGGACCTCATGATCCGCCAGCCGTGGCCCCCCGAAGTGCTGGGATTACAGCCATGAGCCACCACGCCCAGCCCTATATTCACAGCTTTCATAACCTTTTTTCCGGATGGACTAAGTACTCACTTAAAAGACTGATCTTGAAAAATATTTAAGGCTTGATTTTGAATGCTATACTATTTCATCAAAGGAATCTGGTGTGACTTCTATTATTAAAGCGAACTTAGCCATTCATATTCTCTAATTACTCATTTTATATAGATTCACCAGTTTATTAATACTAATTTCTATATTCTCTTAAGATTTTTAAAATTGCAGTATCACAACAATATATACATATATATTGTGTTTTCTAACACTTATATGCATGCATTTCTGTGAATATAGCTACATATCCTTGTAGGGATTTTTTTGATCATATTTTAGAAAGACATCTATTTTATTCATGTGTTCATTGAACTAATTTTTATTTCCATTGACCAGAAAAAGTTAGTATGCCAAACTTTTCAATATGAAATATTCCTATTTACTTAATCTGATGTGTTTTTGTCAATGAATTCTAATTTTATCTCATTAATGATATTCTATTTTATTAATGTTTTCATGATATACCGTTTCTATTTGATTATTTTCTACATGTCTAAGTTCTTTTTTTAAAAAATGGGTTTGTTATAAAACCATGATAACTCAATTATTTTTAACTCAAACAGAATGTCTATGCATTTTAATGGGAAAATTTATTCCATTTCCATTATAATAATCATGTTCCTCATGTTTTCACTTTTCTTTTCTTCTTTTTATTGGAATGAATTTTTTTCTTTCTATTTTCTTCTAATATTTTGAAAATGAAACAGCATGCATTATTGTTTTCTAGAAATTAAACACCATATAACATGTGTAGACACAAATGTTAAACATATATGCAGCATTTATTCTTATAGTGTACTCTTAAATCTTACCATTCACATTTAACAGTTTTTCTTATATGTAGACACATTTTTTATCTGCATGCAAAAAAGGCAAAAATATTTTACTTTACCCCAGTTTCTCCATCCTTGTCATTCAACTGTGAGATCAGGTAGGATTCTTTTATTTGAAGATTTTATATACACACATACATAAAATGCAAGTTTGTGTAAATTGAAACATATCTTTGATTGCTTTCTCTGTTCATGATTACATTTTAACTATTGTATTTTACTGAGAAAATGTCCATTTACTTATTTATATACTCCAATAATCATTTCTGATTACATATTATTATTACATATTATATAACTATATGATGACACATTGCATAGTTGATTATATAACATCTCAGTATATCATGTATATACACACAAATGAGAGACATTATTTCATTTTTATTTCTTGGGTAGTATGCTCTATGAATCTTTAAATGTCTCAGCATAAAAATGTTTTATCTTGCTCTCACATTTATATAATAATTGGCTTGCTGAATTTTCAACCAAAATTATTTCCCTCCAAACTTCCATTGTGTCTCTACGGCTAGTCTAGCTATGAAGGTCTCTAGTATCAGTCTTCTGTTTCTCTCTACGGGTTTTTGTGGTTCTTTTTCTTATTTTTAGAGTTTGGGGATTGCACTGAGCTATTTTCTTTCATCCTGCAGAGCCTCTTGGAGCTTTTCCAGTATGAGGCGGCTTATTTTTTATTTCCGTTTTAGACACACACATACACACACATACGTGTGTTTCCTTTTTATCTCCTTTATTTTCTCCTTTAACCCTAATTACATAAGTGATGAAAATCCTATGTATTAGTTATATTTTCTTAACATATTTCTGTTTATATATTACCTATCAGGATTTTCTTATTGTTGCATTGTGAGAAAATTTTAGCTCCGTCATTTCTTTCCCAAATATATTCTATAATTGCACCTTTTCAAAGTCAGTACATTTGAGATTCTGTTTTATTACAACATTGAGTATATAATTTCTAAGATTTCAAGTTCATTCTGTTTTATTAATAGACTCTCTTGGTACACCCTGCCAGCAGTGACTCTGAAGGCAAGATATCCTTCTGTTTTGTGAGGCACACCAGGCAGTGATCTGGAAGTTTCTGTCATGGAGATTTCCTCCTCCTTCTGAGTATTGACAGCTACCAAATGTCCTGCTCTGCTGCTCCCATCTTGCAGCCATGGTAGTTATTGTTTTTGACTTTAAAAAGACAACAGTTCTATCTGCTGCTGGGCAAGCAAAGCGGAGTGAAAAGGTAGACCCTTCGCAGTTTTCCAGACAGAAGCACTGAATAATGGCTGCCTGGGGTCTTCCTGATTCTCTTCCTGCCTCTTTCTCTCAGTTTGGAGAAGCTCTTCAATACTTGCCCCTTTTTCTACAGTGTGTCTCTACATATCCCAGACTGTTGTTTTCTCCTCTGACAAACCCTGTCTTCTGTATTTTAAGGATCTTTATATTTTTTGTTTTCCTTCTGAAGATCCTGCCTTTGATTTTTCCTCCACACCCCACTGTCAATGCTAGGGATTTGGGTAAGAAACAGAATAGTCATTTGTCATCTATACCTTATTTTCTTTGTTTCCTCAGCCCTTATACTCACAATACGTGGGTATTCATTTTGGTTTGTATTCAATTTGTTTATTTTTTCTTTTAAATACCAAACATCTGCAGTTAGCATAGCTAATTGTGGAACTTATTTTTGGAACTATGATGGTCAAATATGATAGATAGCTTCTTATCAGTGTATTTAAAATAATTACCCTAGGAAAATTAAATAATTTATTTATGTATATATACACATATATTGCATATTTTATTAGAAACTATAGATATAACTTATTACAGAAAAAAAAAAAAAAAAGAAATGCCAAGATGTATTTACCGGCCTTCTGAAACAGACTACGGTTTAGTTTCCGGATGTTGGGTTCATTTTGAGACTCAGTAATTCCAACAGCAAATGAATTTTTGTGATAGATAGCCTAAAGCTGTTCTGGGGTTTAGAGGTTGGTACTTCATTAATTGAATTTTTTTTGGGCATGATGTTATTCAACCTACTCTCTCCAAGACACCAAATCTTTAATTAGTTACTTACCACAAACACATATTTAACGCCCTTAAGTAGGATGATTTTCTACTAAGGCCAGATACAGCTTTAATTGTAAACTCTCAACAGTAGAAGCTTTTCCACATTATTTATTTCTCCTGAGTCAGAATAAAATAGCTGGAAAACATGTTCAAAGTCTATTACTCTGAAATATGTGTAGGTCTAGCATAAACTCATTATTTTTTCATAAACATGACTAGAATTTACCTTGATTACCAGGGTTGCTCTAATTTGTTTTAACTTGTTTTACCCCAACATCACACTCCTTCTGAGATCCAGCGTTGCAAAGATAAAAAATAATTTACAAATAAAATAAAAGCTGTATTTAGTATGAAAATGAGAGGTGAGGCCTTGGTTGATTGGGGAATTTTTTTTTTCTTATTTTCTTTTTTTGAGACGAAGTTTCACTCTTGTTGCCCAGGCTGGAGTGCAATGGTGTGATCTCGGCTCACTGCAATCTGTGCCTCCTGGGTTCAAGCAATTCTCCTGCCTCAGCTTCCTGAGTAGCTGGGATTACAGGCAGATGCCACCACACCTGGCTAATTTTGTATTTTTAGCAGAGATGGAGTTTCTCCATGTTGGTCAGGCTGGTCTTGAACTCCTAACCTCAGGTGATCCGCCAGCCTCCCAAAGAGCTGGGATTACGGTGAGCCCCACTGCCTGGCCGATTAGGGAAGTTTTGAATATGATACTGTTTTTCTTTAAGACCTAATAATCTTCTAACTTTAAGTATGCCTCACACATTTCATCTTTGGTGGCCCCTGTATCCCATTCTTGAGGGTATGTGCTCTCATTGATACATCTGGATGTCAAAAGCCCATCATCTCTAAATTGACATTAACCCCAAAATACATCTCTTTCCTTTTTCCCTTCCTTCTACCCTCAACAAATTTTCATTGCTTTAAGATTCTTGGATATAAACAAAAATTAAGTTTTATAAAACCTAAATTAAAAGTAAAAAAAAAAATTGAGTGATCTGATTTAATTCTGGGAAAGCCATAGACAAATATCATCAACATAAATATACAAACATTTCAAGCAACATGGCAATTTTATTTTTTAGATGGGTAGGAAGTTGTCTTTAAATCAAATTTTACCTTGAAACAACCTTGGAATCCAAGGAATAAAGTCCAACTTCATCTTGGTGAATTAACTTTTTGATGTGCAGCTGGATTTCATTTGCTAATGTTTTCTTGAGGATTTTTGCCTCTATGTTCATTAGGAATATTGGCCTATTGTTTCCTTTTTTTGTTGTGTCTTTGCCAGATTTTGCTATCAGTGGAAGTTAAGCCTTGGGTACATGTAAAGAGGTGAACAGTAGATGCCCAAGTCTCCAGTAGGAGCAAGTGAGTGAGGCTAGGGTTGAAAAACTTCCTATTGGGTAGTTTCACTATGTTAGCTCTCTGAGTGCTGGGATCAATAGAAGCCCAAACCTCAGCATCACACAATATGCCCTTGTAACAAATGTGCACATGTACACCCTGAATCTAAAATTAAAATTTGTGTGTATACAGGTGCGTGTGTATACAGGTGCGCACACACACACACACACACACACACACATATATATATATATATTTTTGGCCAGGCATGGTGGCTCACACCTGTAATCCCAACATTTTGGGAGGCACAGGTAGGTGAATCACTTGAGTTTAGAAGTTCAAGACCAGACTTGCAATATGGCAAAACCCCCAACTCTACAAAAAGTACAAAATTAGCCGGATCTAGTGATGGGTGCTTGTAGTTCCAGCTAATCGAGAGGCTGAAGTGGGAAGATGACTGGTTCCCAGGAGCTGGAGGTTACAGTGAGCCAAGACTGTGCCACTGCACTCCAGCCTAGGTGACAGAGCCAGACCTTGTCTCTAACAATAATAAAATATTAATAATAATAATAATAATATACCTTAGTTACCCTCTAACTTGGAATTTTTTCCATTTTTTTGCAATACATGGCTAAAATCCTATTTTGAAATATTTAAAAAGTATTCCAAACATTAACTTATTTGTTAATTTAAAAATTCAGCAATTAATATTTGTAATTTGTAAGCAAAATTATTATAAATTTATTAATTTTGGTTCATCATTATATGTTATTTATTCTTTAATAAGATTATTTAATTCTCATAACCACACAAGAAGGTAAGCCCCTAAGCTATTTGTTTTTACCTGTTGAATTTAAGTCAGATCTCTTTATCCAAATACCAGGAGAATCACCAAATAGTCAGTTTTAGTTCATGTTTCTCTACAAAGATTTTAAGTACTCAAATAAGAACATATAGCTAAATTCAACAGTTAAAAGTTCTTATTTCCAGTTAACTTACTGATAACTTTTGAGGAGGCTGAGTGAGCTAATAGAAAGTTAAATAGGCCGGAAGAAGAAAACATGGGAGTTAAATGATCAAGTTTCTTTTTGGTTCCTTTACTCTTGGCTGCCCTCAGAAACAAAATGGTTTGCAGAATAGACACTAGAGGTTAGGTCTATGTTTCTAGATTTTCAATATGGAAAATGATAATTATGATAAAACTAAATTATTTCCTTTGAAACAGACATAAGTAAAATATACATATTAGAATATTAAAATATGTATTAAAAATGATAAACCATTATATATAGTTTAACATAAATATATGTACAATATATGATAATTTATAAGACATATGTATGTTTTTCTGTTTTGCAAAATTAAATAAAGAAATACCCTGAAAATATGGTATATTTGGTTCCAGACCCCTGCAATCAAGTGAATGTTGTAGTAAAGTGAGTCACATGAAATTTTTGGATTCCCAGTGCATGCAAAATTTATGTTTACCCCATACTGTAGTGTATTAACTTTACAATAGTATTATATTTAAACAACTATATATGCACACACATATATACATATATACACTATATATACACACAGATATGTGTATACATACAAATATGTACACACAGATATGTGTATATATACAAATATATACACTATATATATATATACACACACACATTCCTTTTAGAAAAGTACTTAATTGCTTAAAAAAAAAATGCTACGGATCATCTGAGACTTCAGCAAGTCATATTCTTTGGGCCGGTGGAGGGTCTTGCATCGATGTTGATGACTGCTGACTGATCAAGTGTGGTGGTGATGGCTAAAGGTTTGGGTGGCTGTGGCAATTTCTTAAAATAAGACAAGAACAAAGTTTGCTGCAATTAATGATTCTTCCTTTCACAAAAGATGTCTCTGTAGCTTGCAATGCTGTTTGATAGCATTCTACCCACAGGACAACTTCTTTCAAAATTGGAGTCAATTCTCTCAAACCCTGCTGCTGCTTTATCAACTAAGCTTATGTAATATTCTAAATCTTTTGTTGGCATTTCAACAATATTCACAGCATCATCACCAGGAATAGATTTCATTTCAAAAAACTACTTACTTTCTTCATCCATAAAAAGCAACTCCTCATTTGTTAAAGTTTTGTCATGAGATTTCAGCAATCAGTTACATCTTCAGGCTCCACTTCTAATTCTAGTTCTCTTGCTATTTCTACCTCATCTGCAGTTACTTCCTCCACTGAAGTCTTGAATCCCTCAAAGTCATTCATGAGGACTTTCTCTTTCAAACTCCTGTTTCTGTTGGTATTGTGACCTCCTCCCATAAATCATGAATGTTCTCAAAGGCATCCAAATTGGTGAATCTTTTACAGAAGTCTTTCAATTTGTTTCACTCAGATCCATCAAAAGAATCACTACATATGGCAATGATAGCCTTATGAGAATTATTTCTTAAAATATAAGAGTTGAAATTCAAAATTACTACTTGGTCCATGGGTTGTAGAATTGACACTGTGTTAGCAGACACAAAAATAACATTAATCTCCTATACATCTCCATCAGGAGTATTGTAAAAGAGCAGCAATACTTTAAAAGGAATCTTTTATTTTAATCAGTAGATCTCAACAGTGAGCTTAAAATATGCCATAAACCATGCTGTAAATTGATTTGCTGATATTCAACATTTGTTTTTCTTTTATAAAGAGCACAGACAGAGTAGATTTGGCATGATTCTTAAGGGTCCTAGAATTTTTTAAATAGTAAATGAGCATTAACTTCAACTTAAAATTAGCAGCTTCATTAGCACCTACCAAGAGAATCAGCCTGTCTTTTGAAGATTTGAAACTAGTCATTAACTTCTGCTCTGTAGCTATAAAAATCCTAGATGACATCTTCTTTCAATATAAGGCTCTTTTGTCTACCTTAAAAAAACTGTTGTTTACTGTCTGCATCTTCATTGATTATTTAAGCTAGATCTGTTAATATATAACTTTTTTCACCTTGCACTTTTATGTTTTGAAGATGACTTCTTTCCTTAAACCTCATGAACCAAACTGCTAGCTTCAAACTTTTCTTCTGCAGCCTCCTCACCTCTTTCAGCCTTTATGGAAAAGAGAGTTGGGGCCTTGCTCTGAATTAGGCTTTGACTTAAGGTAATGCTGTGGCTGGCTTGATCTTCTATTCACATCACTAAAACTTTTTGTCATATAAGTAATAAGAATGTTTTACTATCTTATCATTGGTGTGTTCACTAGAGTAGAATTTTTAATTTACTTCAAGAACTTGTGCTTTGCCTTTACAACTTTGCTAACTGGTGGAAGTAGCTTAACTTTTAGCCTATTTTGGAATTAGACATGCCTTCCTCACTAAGCTTAGTCCTGTCTAGCTTTTGATTTAAACGGATAGACATGTGCTATGGTTTGACTGTGTCCCCACCCAAATCTCAGCTTAAATTGTAGCTCCCCTAATCCCCACATGTCACAGGAGGGACCTAGTAGGAGGTAACTGAATCACAGGATAGGGTTTTTCCTGCACTGTTCCCATGATAGTGAATAAGTCTCATGAGATCTGATGGTTTTATAAAAGGCAGTGCTCCTGCACATGCTGTCTTGCCTGCTGACGTGTAAGAAGTGACTTTGCTCCTCCTTTGCCTTCCGCCATGATTGTGAGGCCTCCCTACCCATGTGGAACTGTGAGCCCATTAAACCTCTTTCCTTTATAAACTACCCAGTCTCTGGTATTTTTTATAGAAATATTAAAATGGACTAATACAACATGCAATTCTTTCTTTCACTTCAACACTTAGAAGCCATTGTAGAATCGTTTATTGGCTTCATTTCAGTATTATTGTGTCTTATTGAAAAGGGAAATCTGAGAGGAGGGAAGAGACATAGGGGAACGGCTTGTCAGTAGAGCAGCCAGAACAAACTGCATTTATGGATTCAGTTAATTGTCTTATACGTGCAGAATTTATGGCACCTAAAAATTACAATGGTAACATCAATGATTACTTATCACAGATCACTGTGACAGATAAAGCAATAATAAAATTTTTGAAATATTCTGATAATGACCAAAATGTGACACAGAAACACAAAGTGATCACATTTTGTGAGAAAAATGGCACCTATGTGTTTGCTGCTCCGAATTACCAAAACCTTAAATTTGTAATAAACAAAATGCCTGCAAAGTACAATAAAGCAAAGTGCAATAATACAAGGTTTTCCTGTATCTACATTGTAATACTATTATAGTATACAAAATTAATCCAAATGAACTATGCAGGAGTTAGAGTTACACTGAAATTTATAATTTTCTAATTAAGGAGAGCAAATTAGAGAACAATTTAGTGTAGGGTTTAAAGTTGAATTTAGAACAAGCTAATATCACAAACATTTATTTTGAAAGAATTTGATTTAAGACAACAAGAATTTATGATGTATAAGTAGTTAATGTCATATGTTTCAGTTACTATGAAACAAAGTATATGTCTTTTTAAGTCATTAGTGACAATCTTGTCCTGTAAGTAACTTCCACCATTTCCTCCACCAAACCTATTTTCACATAAGTCAATTTAGGCATTCGTTTCTTGAACTTCAGTTAATTTATCAAGAGTGTATGGAAATATTTATTACTTTACACTTAAGGTCTCTAGGGCAAGGAGGCCAGGCTTGTCAAGCAAGTTCACACTGCAAGAGAGAGCAAGGACAGAAGACAGGCTCAGCATTCTTTTTATGACTAAGGACAGGGCAGAGGCGGTATTTTCCCCACATACACATGAGCTTGTGTGGTTTAAATCTCCCACTGGCAGCAGGGCAGGGAGCACCCAACATTCTTATCAGCCCGCCCAGATGCAGGGCTGCGGGGAAGAGGCAGGAGTAAGGCTTAATGGCTGTCTGCAGTGTTTTACAGAAAAAAAAAAAAAAAGAAAAAAAAAATGGAATCTGACTTCTTATTACAGACAGTCATTTAAGGGAAGTTTAGAGCAACACTGCACCTGGAGACAACTGGTGATTAAATTAGGTTTCCCACATGGAAATAGTTCGTTTGCTAATTACCATTCATTCTGCTTCCACCTAAGAGCTGAAGGCCTGTGACTGTAAGGCTTATGTCTAGGCCAGGGCATTTTCTGGAAATATAAAGATGGGATAATGCTCCAAGAGGCCAGAGAAAGGTACAAAATACCCTTGTGAAGACTGAAGCCTGTGGGGACAGTTCACTCAAATTCCAGCCTCGTTGGAATAAAGCTGGATTCTCAAGTCCTGACAATATCCTCTTCTACCCCAAAGCAAAGAATGAGACATGTTTTAAAATGCAGCTCAGCTGCAAAGATAAGTTCACAGAAAAGAATTTACGAATTGGTGAAGTAAAAATACCATGGCACAGAAAAACTTTTATGTGAAGATGCACAAAATAGGCAGAAAAGAAAACAAAACTATTATATTCCTAATTGGAAACATATAGTCTGACCTCCATACCTATGGGTTCCACATTTGTGGATTCAACCAAATACAAATAGAAAATATTAAGAAGAAAACAATAAAAAAATAAAATATACAAATTTAAAGACTATAACAATTACTTACATAGCATTTACATTTTATTTGGTGTTATAAGTAATCTAGAGATTTACTGTTTATGGGAGGATGTGTGTATATTATATGCAAATGCTAAGTCATTTTATGTAAAGGACTTGAACATCTATCAACATTTTGGTATCCAGGGGGTCCTGAAAATAACTGCCTGCAGATACCAAGAGACAACTGGATATGTCAAATTGCTCTCCAAAACCATTGTATTTGTATTCACACCAGGAATTTACCTGAAATCTCAAATCCTTCTCCATTCTTGTTATTATCTACCTAAAAAAATTGCCAGTCTGATGTAAAACTAATATTTTAATTTTATTTTTCTACATATTTAGCAAGATTCAATATTCCTTCCTAAATTAACTGGTCATTTGAATTTCTCTTTCTGTGTAATGCCAGTCATTTTCTTTGCCCAGTTTTCTCTTAGTTTATATGATATTTAAAAATATTTTTCAGTTATTGTCATATTATGGATTTAAATATGAAGTTTGTTATAGTATTACAAATATTGTTTTTGTCCTGATGTTGTTCTTTATTTATTTTAATTTTAAATGAGGCATCTTTAGTTCAAATTTTTTTTTTATCAAAATGCCCCTCTTCCCTTATTTATACTTTTTGTACCTTTTAAAAATAAATGTTTCTTGTAATTATTTATTAAAAATGTTAAATTTCCCCTATTTAATTTGAAAAATTTAAAATTTTAAAATTATGCTTCACATGCATTTTCGTGTATTAGTCTGTTTGTGTTGCTATAAAGAAATACCTGAAGCTGAGTAATTTATGGAGAAAAGTGATTTATTTGCCTCACAATTCTGTAAGTTATTCACGAAGCATGGTGCTGACATCTAACTTGGCTTGTGGTGTGGGCTTCAGGCTTCTTCCCCTCATGGCAGAAGATGGAGGGAAACCAGCAAAGGCAAGAGAGCAGGGAAGTGTCAGGCTCTTTTTAACAATTAGCTCTCGCTGGAACTAATACAGGGAGATGTCACTAATTACTATGAGGACAGCACCAAGCCATTCATGAAAGATCTGCCCACATGACACGAACACCTCCTGTTAAGACCTGCCTCCAACATTGATAATCAAATTTCAACATGAGATTTGGAGGGTCAAATATCTAAACTATAGCAGCTCTGAATCCATATAGAACATTCCTATAAGCTGTATTTTTATTATTGTTGCTGTAATCGTAAACCTTGTATTTCTTTTATATTCACTAAGGTATGAAGTATTGCTCAAAAACCTAGTTGTTTCTAAAAGCTTTGTGATAACGTGAAACATGTGAAATAATCTATTATGCAAACTGAAAATTTACAAAATTTATAGTAAAAGGACCAACGTAAAGAATATTGCTTTACAGAGCATAATCATGAGTACAAAAAGAGGAAAAATTACAATACAATTTTTTTTAAATTACAATACAATTTAATGTCATATTATAATCGGTTAATCAGATTATTAAAATTCATATAAAACACTATGTTTAGTTTGTTATTATGCTTAGCAGTTCATGTTTGCTGGGTACCATTTATATCCTATATGCCCTCAATGAAAGATATTTAAATGTGTGGCAGATTAAATAATGGCTTCTTCAAATGTCTACATACTAGTTTTTGGAATCTGTGAAAATGTAAATTTACATGACAAAAGATATTTTACAGATGTTAAGATGCTACCCTAAACTATCTAGGCCAGTCCAATCTAATCATTGAGTTCCTGGAAAAATGGGAACTTTACTTATTGAGTTCAGGGTCAAGAAGATATGCAACTATAGAAGAATATTCAAAGAGATCAAATGCTGCTGACTCTGAAGATGGACGAAAGGAGCCACCACCAAGAGATACGTGCAGTTCTAGAAATCCAGAGAGCTTAGGAAACAGATTTTCCAAAGAGTCTCCTGGAAAGTAATGACGACCTGCTAACACCTTGATTTTAGCCTGATGAGACCTGTTCTGAACTACTTTATAGAACTGTAGAAAAATAAAATAAAATTGTTATAAACCAGGAAGTTTCTGGTAATTATTACTTAAAATATAAAAATTAAAACAAACTGCAAGGAGAGAAAGAAAAACAGACGGGAGGGAGGGAAGAAGTAACACAATGCTACTCCCCCTAGTGAAAATGGATTTCTATAATCCCAACTTAAATTCCAGTCATTTATTCCATAATTCTCTTAAAACCTTAGCTCCTTCTCTAATTTCAAAAATGTGCATATAAATGGGAAATCCTAAAGCATCTCCTTGAGCCTCTGACATAAATGACAATCAATATTATAGAAATGTATAGCGAATGCTTATACATTATGCCAGACAAATGAGGTTAAGAAAAATAGCATTATCAATATGAATCTGGGCAGTGATATTCTGATAAATAAAGCAAGGTGACACAAAACACATAGGCATTATTTCCACTGGCAGGCAAAGGTATCACCTTGAACACTCTAAATAATCCTATCAATCATCCCATCAATAAATTAAAATATATTATCTAGTCCTCTTGTAGCAGGTGGTATGAAAATAGAATGTATAACAAAATTCGGGGAAGTGCTGTTTGCTCAGAAAGGTTAAATTTTTGTTAAATAAATAGAGGTTTGTCAATTATAAAAACAGACTCATTAATTATAAAATGTTATAGGCATAACTGCATTTTGTTTATATCTGAAGTAATATTTCAGTTTATTTTCTCCATTTATAACAACAAAGTGACTGGATATAAAAGGAAATATTCTTACTTGTCCAGAATGTAATTGGTAAAAATTAACGGCAATAAATACTACAATACGTTTATTAACATGTATATGTATGAAACCAAATTAATCAGAAAAGACTACAATATAATGTTCAGTATTTTTTGAGTATGAATGCATATATTTATTTGACCTTGTTGTGATTGATATGATTTATTTAAGGCAGCTAATATCAGTAAACAATCCTGCTGAATAGAAATTCTTGCAAGTTTAGAAGTGGATAGTGTTTCTCAGTGAAGTCTATTTTTGTCAGAACATTATCTCCTAGAAAATAATGACTGACTTCAGTAGAAGACATGATGTAAACATACATAAATAAAATATAGTTATTGATTATAGGCATTGCAATAATTTTTCATCATCCTGTAAAACATAAATATTATAGTTTAAGTCAATTAAATATTTAAGTTGGAGATTATACTACCCAAAATAACAAATTTGATGGCAGAAGCATTATTAACATATGAGAAAAAATATTTCTTAAATTTAAGCAAGTAAGAGGAACTTATTTCAAGTACATACATCTTAATTATTTTTCATTTGTTTACCACAGAATTCTGTTTTAGTGTAGTATGTCGCTAATACAATTTAATAAACCAAAATAATCATATTTGATGTATTTGAATTAATAGAAGAAGTATTTGTGGTTAGCCCACATCAAAAATAATCGAAGAACACAATAACTTTTAACCCACTTTTTACTTCATATACTAATAAATTAAGAACTATCTAGAATGCAGCATAGATATGGAGTAACTCATTGTACATACTCTTATACCAACATAATTCCAAAATTAACATTACACAATTACAAAAGATGCCTGATAGTTCGTTTTATTTTGAATGCATTTATTTGAATGTAATTTTTCAGTAATCAATGAAGTTCATGACTGATTACACTTATTAAATTATAAAATGCCTTATTTGCTTCATGTCCTTTTATTGATTTATTATTTCTTTTCCTTTAAACAGATTTTTATGGCACAGTGGGGTAAAGATAGACATTTAAGAAATTTTATTTCTGGGGATTTCCTTATTCAGAGATTTTCTGATGTTCGACATGAAGTTAAACACAACACACAACATGATTTCTTGGCTTATTCTATATCCTCACATGGCATTCTGTAGGCTTTATTGTGAACTGAAATCAATGTATTGAGTATAGAATATCAACTTTAGCTGAAAGAAGTAGATGTTGTTGAAAATTTATGAGCACTGTTCTTCTCTGTGTTATTTGATCATTGCAAATTATCATAGTTAGTATGAATAATAAACACTAACTTTACCAAGTCAATAGATCTAAATGTAATATGACATCATTTATGTAGTTTACTTTATTGGATTAAAAAGTAAAGTCGATATTGAGAACGCATATAAATATAATTAAAATACCTGAGCCCCTTCCAAGATGAGAGACTAAATGGATTTGATTAAAATATATTTTCAAGTTAAAAATTATAATGAGGCTATATTTTATAGCATGAAGAATTTTCATTGAAACCTATGTTGTATATTTTATGTGACATTAATATTATATCAATGATTGATTACAAAAAGCAAGGTGCTTAAGAAAATTGAGCAGAGAGCTCTATTAAAGTTATATCTAATAATGAAAAAGTTGAAATAAAGCAATCTGTGCCTTTTTACAGACTCAAAATATTTTGTTGAAACAAAAATAGAATTCTACACTTACAGGGGAGCTTCTTTTCAAAACGTATTCAAATGTTTTTTTTTTTAAACTACACTTATATCAAACACTCACTTACATCTAAACATCACTTAAACCAAACTTCTACACTTACAGAAGAGCTTCTTTTCATAACATACTCAAATGTTTTCAAAACATCTCAATTTTTAGTTAATATTCTGTTTCATATTTTTTCTATTATTTGCATCACCTAAAAAGTAGATATTCAATGTCAATAAATTAAAACCGCTGTTCAGGAAAATAATAAAACAGCCTCATTAAATCAAATAACATTAGCTTCTGTCAAAATGTCTTTTGATATAAATCTCTCTCTTTCCTTCCATTTTATTCTCCCTCCCTCCCTTTCTCTTTCTTTCTCTCTCCTTTCTCCTTTTCTCTTTGTTTCTTTGTGTGAATCTTCTTTTACAGCATGGGAATCTATTGTTCATGCCGTTTTTAACGATATGATTATCTTCCAATGTTAATCATAATATACAAACTGTGCAACAAACAACCAAAATGCAGTGGCTTAAATCACAATAATTTTCTTATATTTCACTCTTTTGTGGGAGAGGAATTTGCACGGGGTTCAAATGGATGAGTCTTTCATTCTGTGTGGCATAAAAATAGTTCAGTTGGACATAGCCTCTTCAACTGGTGGATTGAAAGGTCTGAAGCATTTCGGGGATGCTGCAGGGCTCAGCTTATCTGCAGAATGCTTAAATATGGCTTCTTAGATAGGATGGGCTCAGGGTTGTTTTTGCATGTGGCTTGATGTCCCAATAGCAATTGTGTAGTGAATCTGCAATAACTCTTATGATCAACCTGAAGAGCACTGTGTGTGCCCTAGTGATTCAAGACAGTCACGCATCCTGTCTGCTCCAATTAAATTTTTAGAAAGAAGACAGAGACCTCACCTCTTTGAGAAAGAAGTGTCAAATTGTTTGCAGACATTCTTTTAAAATATTATGACTATTTTTTAAACAAGTGCATTGTCTTGTTGTGTATAAATTAACTAAAAGTTTCTCTCGTTAGATAATTTAGATTTATTAGTTTCAGATTTTTGTTTAATATATATATATATATATTTTTTGAGATGAAGTTTCGTTCTCATTGCCCAGGCTGGAGTGCAATGGCATGATCTCTGCTCACTGCAACCTCCACCTCCTGGGTTCAAGCATTTCTCCAGTCTCTGTCTCCCGTGTAGCTGGGATTACAGGTGCGCGTCACCATGCTCTGCTAATTTCTATATTTTTAGTGGAGACGGAGTTTCACCATGTTGGCCAGGCTGCTGTCGAACTCCTGACCTCACTTGATCTGCCCGCCTCAGCCTCCCAAAGTGCTGAGAGCCACTGCGCCTAGTCAATTGAATTATTTTAATGTATACATTTATGTAGCAATTTTTTTCACTGCTCTACATTTTTCTTAGCTCATTCGAACTGTATTTTGTTAAGTAGAACTTAGTGAATAACAATTATATACATTTAAATTATTGATATACTACACAAAGTTCCCTTAAGAAATATATGAGAGAAATGGAAACTGCCATTTTTAATGTTACCAACCTGACAAAAATTTTAACTTATTCTATTATTTAATAATATAATCAATTTTTTTATTTTTAAAATTAATCTGGAAGCACTTTATATTTTTCCATTTTAACAAATGTTATATTCTTTTTGATTTGTCTCTTATGTTGGCATTTAAAAATTTTTAAGATTTATTACTATTAACATAATTTTAATTAATATTATTATTTTACTCCTATAATTAATTTTTTTCAATTATGAATGAAAGAAATCGACCTTAAATTCCCACAGAAATTACTTTTTTTCCCTCCAAAGTTTCCAGGTAGTATCTCTACCAATCTGATACATTAGACCCTATAGAGACAGCAAACATTTCAAAGCAATGATATTGATAACTAAGTTCAAAGGGGAATATTTCTTCAGATTCAGAATTCCTCCATTTACACATTGGAACAAATTAAACACAACTATATTTCTTGCTTTAAGAAAACATTCAATATGTGGCAGTGATATAGGTGCTAATTTTTCCATGGAGTTTAGGCAATAAATGTGTCCATGGTAATGACAAACCTAGGTTATTGGTACTTCTTTAACCATTTTTAAAATAAAGACACTTCAGGCAGTGAAAGTGAATAGTTAGTTGAACAAAAGTAGAGATTCCTGACTAGAACTTTTAATTGCATTCCATTCAATTAAGGTCATAAAATGTTAAATAAAGCATGTGCTGTCTTACCAGTTATTATCTGGTACTTTGTCAGGGATGGATTCACAGAAAAAGTAAATTTGCTCAAACTTTTCATAGGTAAAATTTTATTCTACCATATATTTGATTGAATATACATTGATGTTGAAAATATTTTTTCTCATACAAATGAAGGTATTTGTAGAGGACTATGTGCTCGCAAATAAGACGTTCCCGATAAGTCCTGCTCTTGCAAACAAAGCAGGGCGTTCCTTCCCTGCAAACAGGGAGGACAAAGGAGCCAGCTGCTAACATCAGACTCTGGGGGCTGGTTTATGTGTAAACATCCTGAAAATCCAGAAAGTCAGGGAAAGGTCAGAAAAATAACAATGTGTCTTGTGACTTGGCAACATTCCACAAATGACTGTATAAAATAAAGCAGAGCGCCATTCGAGGCGGCCGCCATGTTTGTCTGGTCTTGTGTTGTCTTGTGTGTTCATTCCTTTGTTTAGGAAACACACGGACCCCAACAGGTATTGCTACATTCCACTACCATTTTTATTATTTGGCAAAACATTTAAACTAAAACAATAATCAATATTTATTTCCTATAGTGAAACCATTGTAAAGTATACTAATACAGTTTAGCATGAGGTTTTTTATTGTATATTATCTGGTATTTGTTCTATAACATATTTTCTAATGTTTTACATATTATTCCAATTTTGCTAATGGTAATTTTTATTTATCTGCTATATAATTGTTACAACTTTGTAAAGGATTTCACCTCTTTGAAATTTGTTAGATCTTGAGTGATTCTTCTTGTTCTAAAAATTCACTGTGTGATTTTTCGCTGTGAGCATCCACCTACACACTTAAATATGTGACTATGTGAGTACATGTATGGGTGCATGTGCATGGGTATGACAATTCAGTTTGCTAGACATTTGATGAACCATTTTAATAAGTGTGAAGTATATTCTATATGAAGATAAAAAGATAGCATATATACTTAAAATAGATAGTTTAAAGAGTAATATTAAGAGGAGTACTCATATACTGCCCAACTAGCTTAGGAAAACAGAAAGAAAAACAGAAATAGTGGAGCAGAGCAAATGGCAGAATAGAGGACTTCACTGACTGCAAATACACCAATTTAACAACTATTTATACACAAAAAAGCTTTTGCACAAGAACCAAATATCAGGTGAGCACTCATAGTACTTGGTTTTCACTTCATATCACTGAAAGAGGTACCAAAGAGGTAGAAAAACACAGGCTTGAATCACCGATGTCACAACTCCCCATTCCTCAACAGTGGTGGCATAATGTAGAGAGCAATTCTGTGCACCAAGGAGAGGAAGAGCACAGCAATTGTGAGTCACTGAACTCAGTGTCACCCTGTTATAGCAGAAAGTAAAAGTGAACCCATCTCTGCTGATGCCTACCCACAGAAGGAGCATTTGAACGAACCCTCGTCCCAGGAAAATAGCCAAACCCAGTGGTTGAAATTTGAGTTCCCACAAGCCTCACCACCGCAATCTAAAGAGCTGTGGGGTTCAAAATAAGTTTGAAAAGCAGTCTAGGCCACAAGAACCACAACTCCTAAATGAGTCCTAGTGTTGAACTGGGCCGAGAGCCAGTGGACTGGAAGGATGGAGGGTTGTGGAGGAGGAGGCACGTGACCCACTGAGATAGTAGCCAGAGCAGCTAATAGAGTGCTGGTCTCACTCCTGCCCTCACCCTAAGCAGCACAGCTCATGGCTCCAAAAGTGGTCCCTTGCTTTCACTTGAGGAGAGGATTGAGGAGAGAAGTGAGAAGTCGAGGAAAACTTTGTCTTGCATCTTAGACATCAGCTCAGTCACAGCAGCAGAGTGGTGAGGCCAAATTTCCAGGTCAGAGTTTCTGGGTAACATTTCTAGACACACCCTGGGCCAGAAGGGAACCTGTTGCATTGAAGAGAAGGTCCCAAACCTGACAGGATTAATCACCTGTTAACTGAAGAACCCTTGGACTCTGAATAGCCTGCAGTAATACCCAGATTATACCTTGTGGGCCTTGGATAATACTTTGAGTCATGCTGGCTTTACGTGAAACTCAACACATTCCCAGCTTTGGTGGCTACAGGTTGAGATTCTTCTGCTTGAGAAAAATGGAGGGAAAGGTAAAGGGGACTTTGTCTTGTATCCTAGGTATCAGCTCAGCTACAGCAAGTTAGAGCACCAAGTGAGCTCTTGGGGTCCCTGATTCCAGGATGCAGCACTTAGACAGCATTTCTGGGCCTGCTCCGGGCCATAGCGATGCTCACTGTCCTGAATGATGAGCCTGGGGTTAGGTAGCATTCCCCACAAGCTGACTGAAGAGTCCTTGGTCCTTAAGGGAACATCAGCAGTCATCTGGCAGTACTCCCCATGGACCTGTGATGTCAGTGGCCAAGGAGTGAAGCTCCTCTGCCTTTGGAAAGGGGGGGAATAGTAGGAAAAACTGTATCTTATGGTTTAGGTGCCAGTTCAGCCACATTACAATAGAACACCAGGTAGACTTTGAGGGTTTTTGAGAATAACCAAAGCTATTTTAAATGAATTGCACAGTACTTGAGGAATCACATTACCTGACTTCAAATTATTCTACAGAGCCAAAACAATATCTACTGGCATAGAAACAGACACATAGGCCAATGGATCAGAATAGATCAAACAAACCCACGCATCTACAGTGAATTCATTTTCAACAAAGGTGCCAACAGCATACACTGGGGAAAAGATGGTCTCTTCAGTAAATGGTGCTTGGAAATTTATATGCAAAAGAATGAAAATAGACCTCCTATCTCTCATCATAAACAAAAATCAACCAAAAATGTATTAAAGGCTTAAATCTAGTACTTCAAACCATGAAACTACTGTAAGAAAACATTGCAAAAACTCTCCAGCATTTTGGCCTGGGGAAAAAATTATTGGGTAATAATCCAAAAGAACAGCCAACTGAAGAAAAAATTGAGAAATGGGGTCACATCAAGTTAATAAGCTTATGCCCAGCAAAGGAAATAATCAAAAAGTAAAAAGAAAACCCATAGAATGAGAGAGAATGTTTTTAAACTACCCATTTGACAAGGGATTAATAAACAATACAAAAGAAACTTAAACAACTTTATAGGAGAAAAAAAATCTAATAATTTACTCAAAAATGGGCAAGCTATTTGAATTAGATATTTCTCAAAAGAAGACAAACAAATAGAAAACAGGCATATGAAAAGGTGCATTGATCATTAGAAAAATGCAGATCAAAACTACAGTGAGATGTCATCTCATCCAAGTTAAAATGACTTATATCCAAAAGATAGGCAATAACAAATGCTGGTGAGGATGTGAAGAAAAGGGAACCATTTTATGCTGTTGGTGGAAATACAAATTATTGCAACAACTATGGAGAAAAGCTTGGACATTTCCTTCTCAAAAAACTAAAAACAGAGCAACCATATGATGTAGCAATCCTACTGCTGGGTATAAACTCATTAGAAAATAAATCAGTATATTGAAGAGCTATTCCCACTCCCATGTTTGTTGCAGCACTGTTCACAATAGCCAAGATTTGGAAGCAAGCTAAGTGACCAGCAACAAATAAATGGATAAAGAAAATGTTATACCTATATACACTGGAGTACTATTTAGTAATAAAAAAGAATGAGATCCTGACATTTGCACCAACATGGATGAAACTGGAGGTGCATTATATAAAGTGAAATAAGCAAGACACAGAAAGACAAGCATCACATATTCTCACTTATTTGTGGAATCTAAAAATCAAAACAATTAAATTCTTGGAGACAGCAGAAGGATAGTTACTGGAGACTGGGAAGGGTAATTGTAGGTTGGAGTGGAGTGGCAGGGATAGTTAAGGGGCACAAATAATCAGTTAGTGAGAATAAGACCTATTATTTGATAGCACAACAGGATGATATAGTCAATATTAATGTAATTATATATTTAAAAATAACTAAAAGAGAATAATTAGAGTGGTTGTAACAGAAAGGATTAATACTTGAAGGGATAAACACCCCATTTTCCATGATGAGATTACTATGCATTGGTTACCAATATAAATCATCTCATGTACCTCATAAATATATGCACTTACTATGTACCCACAAAAATTAAAAACAAAAACCTCCATATTATAACCAACTCTGTTTTTTTGGGGGGGAATGCATTTTGTTTATATCCAACATTTTTAATAAATATCTATGTATAATTTATACATTCTGGATACAAACTTACAACGAAGAAGTAGTAAGTTATGTATGTAGGGAATTGTCTTTCTCTTATGATGCACTTTGATGGAGATAACTTACATAGTACAGCTCAATCTACCTAAAATATGTGGTTGGCTCTTTTTCTTCTGTGAAGAAGTCATTCTATACTCAAACAATATTCTTCAATATAAATTATTGACCTCAAAAAAAGTGCCTACATTGTGGAAGGCACTGTCCTAAGAAATGTGTAAATAACTAGTTCAGTGCAGACAGTCTAGATCCAGATTTTATGTTGCTATTTACATTGAAACCTTTAAATAATGGACAATTAATATTTTGTTATATAGTCTCAACTACATTTCTGTGCAATTTATCTTTCTTTACAGATAACAAATTTATTCATGGCCATTTATTGAAGAATCAAATCTTTTTCTAATCAGCCTCCAATGACACCTTTATTCTATCAATTATTATTATATTATTTAATCAATTTCTTGACTTTCAATTTTTTCATTAGTCTATTCATTTCTCTGAAACTATCTACATGTCTTAATTACTGTTGCTTCTGTTAAGTCTTGATAATTGGTAGATAAATTCTCTTTTCTTTTCTTGGCTGTCGGTTCATCTTGACAATGTTAAATGTGTTATGCAATGTTTTGTTATTCAATGTGAAAATATCAAATAAAATTTTGAATGAAATTTTACTAAATTAACACATTTCCATGATTGAGTTTTCTAGGCCATGAACATAATGCATACTTCCATCTATCACTTCCATAATTTCTCTTAATAATATTTTATAGTTTATTGTTAGAATTCTGTGGATTTTTGTGTTATGTTGCTTTTAATACTTATTACTACATATTTTAATTTCCAATACTATTAAAAATTCCAAAATGATGAATAAAATAGTGAAAATAGAAACACTTTTCCCATAATTTTATGGAGAATGCATTTGAAGTTTCACAAACATGGTGTATCTTATAATTATTTATGAAGTTGTGCATTTCTTTCAATATTCTATATATGTCTGTATCATTGTCTTGTGAATCTTGTTTGTTTGTTTGTTTGTTTTCGAGACAGAGTCTCATTCTGTCACGCAGACTGGAGTGCAATGGCGCTATCTCGGCTCACTGCAACATTCGCCTCCCTGGTTCAAGTGATTATCCTGCCTCAGTCTCCCAACTAGATGGGATTACAGGCATCCACCACTACCAGCTAATTTTTACGTGTTTAGCAGAGAAGAGATTTCACTATGTTGGCCAGGCTGGTCACAAACTCTTGACCTCAGGTGATCCACCCCGCTTGGACTCCCAAAGTTCTGGGATTATAGGTGTGAGCCACTGCTCCAGGCCCCAGGAATCTTTTAATATTTAGTCATATATACTTTATTTCTTGGATGATTTTTTTTTACTATTATTTAAATTTTTATAGTCTTGTTTAAATTATTAAATTAATCTTAAGAATGTTATATAGTCTTCTTTACTTACATTATTAAATTCAGCTTGATAATATTTTATGGTGGAATTTTTGCATTTGTATACCTGTGTGTGAAATTAGCATCTAATTTCTCCTTTCTTGAAAACTCCTTTCAGTACCAAAGATACACTAGAATATTTTTTAAAATCTTAGTTGAAATAATTTGAGTTAAGTTAGCTTTACTTAGCCACATTCAATGTTTGTCAATATTTAGCTATTAGGTGATTTAGTCTTGAAGTTTGTGAGAATGTTCTAATCATTGATTACATATGTTCAGTAAATATATACGTATTCAAATGTTCTATTTCTAGCTTTGTCAAATTACGTGACATTTTTCAAAGAAACTTCTGAATTTTTAAAATAAAAAGTTCACATTTAGTTGGAGAATGTTGATTTTGTTCTCTTGGTAAATTTTAGTGATATCCATAGGACATATTCCTAAGCTTCACACTCCTCTTCCTATTCTTAATTTTGATAAATTATGTATGATTTTTGGTGGATAGATTCCTCAGTTGTTTTGTACAGTGTTACATATGTGTCCATTAGATCATGTTTTCTTCTCAAAATTGTCCAAGTCACACTGAAATTTTGTCCATTGTTTTCACACACAGTGACTGAGAATTGTTTTGCATTTGCCTAGTATAACAAAGGATTTGCTCAAATGGGTAGTTCAGTGAAATTTTGCACATCAACAGCAGTTTACTGTCGTTTGTTGCTAGTTTTAATCTCCCATCTGCACCAAGGAGTGAGCAACTAAGATCTCTTATTAGCTTGCTCAGATGCTATGCAGGAGGAACAGAGAGGTGGATTAAGTTTAAAAGCTGTATAAGTCTTATTAAAAAGTCAGGAAACAACAGATGCTGGTGAGGCGGAGAAATAGAAATGCTTTTACACTGTTGGTGGGAGTGTAAATTAGTTCAACCATTGTAGAAGCCAGTGTGGCAAATCTTCAAGGATCTAGAACCAGAAATACCATTTGACACAGCAATCACATTACTGGGTATATACCCAAAGGATTATAAATTATTCTTCTATAAAGACACATGCACAGGTATGTTTATTACAGCACCATTTACAAGAGCAAAGACTTGGAACCAACCCAAAAGCCCATCACTGATGGACGACTGGATGAAGAAAATGTGGCACTTATACACTATGGAATAATATGCAGCCATAAAAAAGAATGAGTTCATGTCCTTTGCAGGGACATGGATGAAGCTGGAAGCCATCTTTCTCAGCAAACTAACACAGGAAGACAAAACCAAACACTGCATGTTCTCATCCATAAATGGGAGCTGAACAACGAGAATACATGAACATGGAGAGAGGAACATCACACACCAGGGCCTGTCGGGGGTGGTGGGGCAAGAGGAGGGAAAGCATCAGTAAAAATACCTAAATGCATGCGGGGCTTAAAACCTAGATGATGGGTTGATAGGTACAGGAAAACACCTTGGCACACATATACCTGTGCAACAAACATGCACATTCTGTAACCCAGAACTTAAAATAATTTTTTAAAAAGCTGTAGAAATCAACATAAGAAATAAGTCATACTATTATTACAATTACATAGAAAAATAGCCATCCCCTGTGCCTCTAGTTATGGTATAGTCAGCATGATCACCAAACTAGATGCATAACATTAGTCAATTTTTTTCTCTATCCTTTCATTACTACTGGTTTAGCCTACACAATTTTTGTTTAAAAAAGATTGTGTGTCTGTGTGTGTGTGTGTATACCCATGCTGTTTCCCATTTTCTAATCTAACAGTCTTTATCCAGCATTAGTGCACTATTCCTATCTCTTCCAAGTCTGCAATCTGAGAGAGTCTGAGTATATAATCTTAATGAGATTAAACATCCATTCTTTTGTGAAGCCAGGAAATGAATGCTTGTATCTTCTGCAATGTTAATTTGGTACATGCCTCACATTTGGTAGATTATAAACTTCATGACAAACCTACAGCATTTTCACCATTTTATAGTACTGTAGATAATGACTTAAATACAGTAAAATCTGTAATATTTCTGAGTCTAGTAGAAACAGGAGCATAGCAATTATTTAACCTCATATTTGAAAGAATAAAAGGAAATACTTATAAAATAAAAATGTATTTAAATTTGCCTTGAAAGCTCATGGCACTGAAGCTATTTCCAATTTATTCTGAGGATAGGCACGGATTTGATTTAACTTTAATTCCCTATTTTGGTACATTCAGTACTACCCTTGAAGGAGCGAAACTGTTTTGGTTCCTGCCCAAGCTCACAGGGAAAACACTCTCCCCAAGAAGGAGGAGGGTGTTGCGTGGGAGCCAGACTTTTGGAGAGGAGGCAGCTCCCAGCCTGCTGGGTCAGGGCTATTTGACATGTGTTCTCCCAGCTGGGCAGGACTGAAAGTCTTGAACTGTAAGCCTATGAACTGTGGAGAAGCAGCCAATCTTCCTACCTGGGACTGAGGAGATCCCAGCTGGGCATTCTGGGTCAATCTTGTGCCAAAACCCCAGCCATTCACTTTGGCCTGCTGGCAATGACACAGGTAGCTGAGGATGAAGGATCTCCGTGCCAGGAGCCAACCTGGTCTTCCTGAGGGGCAGTGCCCCAGTGAAGAGAGAAGTGTCGAAATAAAGTTCCCTGTAGGCTCTCTGTAAAAAATAAGAAGAAGAAGAATTCCCTCACACTTGCAATTCTTAGGCAAATGTACAAAACTTTAGCATCTCCTTAGAATGGGAGAGTTTTGCAATGTTTTGTTGCCAATCTCTCATGTTTTACTATTTACATGTTACTTATCCTTGGTCTTTGCCTTGCAGCTTGAGCAAATACCATTTTGTGTAGTTGTAAAACATAATTGTACTCACAAGACTTCAGCGAGTATTAAACATCAACTTTTTATGTTAATTCAGCAGATACTTACTCATATTTTCAAGCAACTAAAAAAATCAGAATTTAGATTTAAGTAAAAATTTAGATTTAAGTAAGAAATTAATAATTTCTTTAGGCTTTTTTTGTTTGTTTGTTTGTTTTGGAAAAATACTTAGGTTGCCAAATTAAACTCTGGAGATTCCATGATAAAAACCACATATGTGATAATGTCACAAAGGTTTGGAAAATACTGTTTAAAAATATATTAACTGTGAAAATAAATTATTCACTTTACATTGAATATCAAACAAAAAAATACCACACCTGAAAGCAAGGGTTTTAAAATACTTTCAACGATTTTAAAGCCAGGATTGGAATCAGAGACAGGATCAAAGAGCTATCGCTTTCAGCAAGTCTGGTTCCACGCAGTTTTGGAACAAAAAGAGGATAGCAGCCCTAATCTATATAAGCTGGGAAAGTGGGCAATATTTATATCTACAGAAGTCTCCTAACTTCACAAAATGATTGTGCTTATTCTATGGAATACAAGATATTATGTCTCAATATATATAACTCCATAGTAAACATACTAATGTATTTATTGAATTTGCTGTACAAATTGGTTTTGCTTTACATATGTGTGTATACCCTAAAACACGATTCCTTCATTTATTTATAATTGCTTGGAGGATAAAATTTAGAAACTTTAAAGTCCAGAAATATGTCTCAACATATGATAATAATTGTTATTAACAATAAATAGTAATCCTGATTTTGAAAGAAAGTCTCATAGACTCTTACTGTCTTTTTGGTTTTGACTCAAAACAGCAGAAATTTATTTTCTTGCACTTCTAGAGGCTAGAAATCAAAGGTGGAACTGTCCACAGGTGTATGCTCTCTCTCAAGCGTTCAGGGGATCATCTTTTTTGCCTCTTCTTAGCTCCAGGTGATTGTCAGAAATCTTTGGTGCTCCCTCATAGACGTATAAGGACTTATATAGATTTATAAAGAACTACAGATTGTAGATTTATAGGTTTAGAGCTGCATCACTCCAATCTCTGACTCATCATCATATATGTTTACTCTGTGCATCTGTTTAAGACTTGGCATGACATTCTCCTTGCTGTGTTTCTCTGGTTTTTCTTCTTTTTAAAAATATTAATTCACAATTAATATTTATATATAATTATGGGGTACAATGTAATATGTTGATATATGTGTATACTGTAGAAATAATAAGCCAAGATAATTATCTTAACCATAATTGCACCTACCTATTTTTTGGGTGAATGTATTTTAAATATGCTCTTTTAGAGATTTTGAAATACACAATATTATTATTATTAACTATGCACACCATGCTGTGCAATAAATCACCGAAATTTATTTTTCTGAACAACTGAAACTTCATAACCTTCAAACAACATTTCTCCTTGCCTTAGTTCTGGTAACCACCATTCTACTCATGTATCTGTGAGTTTAACTTTTTTAGATTCCACATATAACTGAAATTATGTATTATTTTTCCTTCCTTGCTAGGCTTATTTCATCTCGCATAATGTCCTCCAGGTTCACTCATGTTTTTGCATATAGCAGAATGTCTCTTTTTGAAGGGGATATGTTACATAACAATACATGACAGTATACATAATAGTATATATATATTATTTATCTATTCATCTATCAGTGAACACTTAACTTGTCCATATTTAGGTTATTGTGCATAGTGCTGCAATGGATGTGAGAGGGCAGATAACTTTGACATACTGGCTTCGATTCCTTTGTATATATACCCCAAAGTGGAACCTCTATTCTGGTTTTTGTTTGTTTGTTTGTTTTTAGGTGGAGTCTTGCTCTGTCGCCCTGGCTGGCATGCAGTTGTGTGACCTCTGCTCACTGCAACCTCCACCTTCCGGTTCAAGTGATTCTCCTGACTCAGTCTCCTGAGTAGCTGGGATTACAGGCACACCCCACCACGTCAGGCTAATTTTTGTAGTTTTAGTAGAGAGAGGGTTTCGCTATATTGGCCATGCAGGTCTCAAACTCCTGACTTCAAGTGATCCGCCCTCCTTGCCTCCCAAAGTCCTGGGATTACAGATGTGAGCCACCGTGTGTGGTCAATACTGTTGTTTTAAATGGCTGTATTAATTTACATTCCCATTAACAGTGTGCTAAGGTTTAATTTTCTCCACATCCTCACCAATTGTCCCTTTTTGTCTTTTTGATAATAGCCGTTCAATCTCATGTGAAGTGATATCTCGTTACGGTTTCAATTTCCATTTCTCTGATGGTTGACAGATGTTCAGCACTTTTTCAGATACCTGTTGTCCCCTAGTTGGTCTTCCTTTGAGAATGTTTGTTTGGTTCCTTTGCTCATTTTTTAAATGGGTTATTTGTTTTCTTGCAATTGTTGTTTGACTTCCTTATATATTTTGAATATTAGCTTTTTATGAGATGTATAGTGTGCAAATATTACTCCCACCTTATGGATCATCTCTTCACCTTGTTAATTGTTCCCTTTGCTGTGCAAAAGCCTTTTAATTTGATGGAATCCTATTTATCTATTGCTGCTTTTGTTAATACTTTTGGGGTCTTATTAAAGAAATCATTGCCCACACCAATGTTATGGAGTTTTTTTCTGTTTTATTATAGTGATTTTAGAGTTTCAGATCTTATTTTTAATTGTTTAATTCATTTTGAGGTGATTTTTAAAATGTGGTGTGAGATAACTTCAAATTTCATACTTCTGCATTTGATTATCCAATTTTCTCTATATCATTTATTGAAGAGACTATTCTTTCCCCATTGGGTGTTTTTGCCTCTTTTGTCAACAATTAATTGACTGTAAATGTGTGGGTATATTTATGGGCTTTCATTGCTGTTTCATTGGTCAGTCTTCCTGGTTTTACACCATTACATGCTGTTTTGATTAAAATAGCCTTATAATATATTTTGAAATGAGGGATTTTAATGCCTCCAGCTTTGTTTTTTTCTTTTTCTTTTTTACTCAATATTTCTTTGGCTCTTCGGTGTCTTTCGTGGTTCCATTTAAATTTTATGATTACTTATTATATTCCTGTGAAAAACAGCATCATCATTTTGATAGAGATTTCATTGACTCTGTAAACTGCCTTGGGTACTATAAATATTTTATTAATACTGATTCTTCCAATCCATTAATAAGGAATCTCTTTTTATTTATTTGTGTTATCATCATTTTTACTCAGTATTATATAGTTTACAGTATATAGCTCTTTCACAATTTTGATTAAAATTACTCCTTTTTTGATACTTTTAAAAGTGGTATTGTTTTCTTAATTTCATTTGTGAATAGTTCATAGTATGTTGAATCACTACAGACTTTTACATATTGATCTTGTATCCTGATACATTACAGAACTGGTTTATTTCTTCTAACAGTATTTTTGGTGAAGTCTTTAGAGTTTTCTATGTATTAGATTATGTCATCAGCAAACAGAAACAATTTCACTTCTTTTCTATTTGCATTGCATTTTCAAATTTTCTTTTTTTTTTATTTTTTTATTATACTTTAAGTTCTAGGGTACATGTATATAACGTGCAGGTTTGTTACATATGTATACTTGTGCCATGTTGGTGTGCTGCACACATCAACTCGTCAGAACCCATCAATTCATCATTTATATCAGGTATAACTCCCCAGTGCAATCCCTCCCCCCTCCCCCCTCCCAATGATAGGCCCCAGTGTGTGATGTTCCCCTTCCTGAGTCCAAGTGAGCTCATTGTTCAGTTCCCACCTATGAGTGAGAACATGCGGTGTTTGGTTTTCTCTTCTTGTGATAGTTTGCTAAGAATGATGGTTTCCAGCTGCATCCATGTCCCTACAAAGGACGCAAACTCATCCTGTTTTATGGATACATAGTATTCCATGGTGTATATGTGCCACATTTTCTTAATCCAGTCTGTCGCTGATGGACATTTGGGTTGATTCCAAGTCTTTGCTATTGTGAATAGTGCCGCATAAACATACGTGTGCATGTGTCTTTGTAGTAGAATAATTTATAATCCTTTGGGTATATACCCAGTAGTGGGATGGCTGGGTCATATGGTACATCTAGTTCTAGATCCTTGAGGAATTGCCATACTGTTTTCCATAATGGTTGAACTAGTTTACAATCCCACCAACAGTGTAAAAGTGTTCCTATTTCTCCACATCCTCTCCAACACCTGTTGTTTCCTGAGTTTTTAATGATTGCCATTCTAACTGGTGTGAGATGGTATCTCATTGTGGTTTTGATTTGCATTTCTCTGATGGCCAGTGATGATGAGCATTTTTTCATGTGTCTATTGGCTGTATGAATGTCTTCTTTTGAGAAATGTCTGTTCATATCCTTTGCCCACTTTTTGACGGGGTTGTTTGCTTTTTTCTTGTATATTTGTTTGAGTTCTTTGTAGATTCTGGAAATTAGCCCTTTGTCAGATGAGTAGATTGCAAAAATTTTCTCCCATTCTGTAGGTTGCCTGTTAACTCTGATGGTAGTTTATTTTGCTGTGCAGAAGCTCTTTAGTTTAATTAGATCCCATTTGTCAATTTTGGCTTTTGCTGCCGTTGCTTTTGGTGTTTTAGACATGAAGTCCTTGCCCATGCCTAGGTCCTGAATGGTACTACCTAGATTTTCTTCTAGGGTTTTTATGGTAATAGGTCTAACATTTAGGTCTCTAATCCATCTTGAATCAATCTTCGTATAAGGAGTAAGGAAAGGATCCAGTTTCAGCTTTCTACTTATGGCTAGCCAATTTTCCCAGCACCATTTATTAAATAGGGAATCCTTTCCCCATTTCTTGTTTCTCTCAGGTTTGTCAAAGATCAGATGGCTGTAGATGTATGGTATTATTTCTGAGGACTCTGTTCTGTTCCATTGATCTATATCTCTGTTTTGGTACCAGTACCATGCTGTTTTGGTTACTGTAGCCTTGTAGTATAGTTTGAAGTCAGGTAGCATGATGCCTCCAGCTTTGTCCTTTTGACTTAGGATTGTCTTGGCAATGCGGGCTCTTTTTTGGTTCCATATGAACTTTAAAGCAGTTTTTTCCAATTCTGTGAAGAAACTCATTGGTAGCTTGATGGGGATGGCATTGAATCTATAAATAACCTTGGGCAGTATGGCCATTTTCACGATATTGATTCTTCCTATCCATGAGCATGGTATGTTCTTCCATTTGTTTCTGTCCTCTTTTATTTCACTGAGCAGTGGTTTGTAGTTCTCCTTGAAGAGGTCCTTTACATCCCTTGTAAGTTGGATTCCTAGGTGTTTTATTCTCTTTGAAGCAATTGTGAATGGAAGTTCATTCCTGATTTGGCTCTCTGCTTGTCTGTTACTGGTGTATAAGAATGCTTGTGATTTTTGCACATTAATTTTGTATCCTGAGACTTTGCTGAAGTTGCTTATCAGCTTAAGAAGGTTTTGGGCTGAGACGATGGGTTTTTCTAAGTATACAATCATGTCATCTGCAAACAGGGACAATTTGACTTCTTCTTTTCCTAACTGAATACCCTTGATTTCTTTCTCTTGCCTCATTGCCCTAGCCAGAACTTCCAACACTATGTTGAATAGGAGTGGTGAGATAGGGCATCCCTGTCTTGTGCCAGTTTTCAAAGGGAATTTTTCCAGTTTTTGCCCATTCAGTATGATATTAGCTGTGGGTTTGTCATAAATAGCTCTTATTATTTTGAGGTACGTTCCATCAATACCGAATTTGTTGAGCGTTTTTAGCATGAAGGGCTGTTGAATTTTGTCAAAAGCCTTTTATGCATCTATTGAGATAATCATGTGGTTCTTGTCTTTGGTTCTGTTTATATGCTGGATTACATTTATTGATTTGCGAATGTTGAACCAGCCTTGCATCCCAGGGATGAAGCCCACTTGATCATGGTGGATAAGCTTTTTGATGCGCTGCTGAATCCGGTTTGCCAGTATTTTATTGAGGATTTTTGCATCGATGTTCATCAGGGATATTGGTCTAAAATTATTTTTTGTTGTGTCTCTGCCAGGCTTTGGTATCAGGATGATGTTGGCCTCATAAAATGAGTTAGGGAGGATTCCCTCTTTTTCTATTGATTGGAATAGTTTCAGAAGGAATGGTACCAGCTCCTCCTTGTACCTCTGGTAGAATTCAGCTGTGAATCCATCTGGTCCTGGGCTTTTTTTTGGTGGGTAGGCTATTAATTGTTGCCTCAATTTCAGAGCCTGCTATTGGTCCATTCAGGGATTCAACTTCTTCCTGGTTTAGTCTTGGGAGAGTGTAAGTGTCCAGGAAATTATCCATTTCTTCTAGATTTTCTAGTTGATTTGCGTAGAGGTGTTTATAGTATTCTCTGATGGTAGTTTGTATTTCTGTGGGGTCGGTGGTGATACCCACTTTATCATTTTTTATTGCGTCTATTTGATTCCTCTCTCTTTTCTTCTTTATTAGTCTTGCTAGCGGTCTGTCAATTTTGTTGATCTTTTCAAAAAACCAACTCCTGGATTCATTGATTTTTTTGGAGGGTTTTTTGTGTCTCTATCTCCTTCAGTTCTGCTCTGATCTTAGTTATTTCTTGCCTTCTGCTAGCTTTTGAATGTGTTTGCTCTTGCCTCTCTAGTTCTTTTAATTGTGATGTTAGAGTGTCAATTGTAGATCTTTCCTGCTTTCTCTTGTGGGCATTTAGTGCTATAAATTTCCCTCTACACACTGCTCTAAATGTGTCCCAGAGATTCTGGTATGTTGTATCTTTGTTCTCATTGGTTTCAAAGAACATCTTTATTTCTGCTTTCATTTTGTTATGTACCCAGTAGTCATTCAGGAGCAGGTTGTTCAGTTTCCATGTATTTGAGTGGTTTTGATTGAGTTTTTTAGTCCTGAGTTCTAGTTTGATTGCACTGTGGTCTGAGAGACAGTTTGTTATAATTTCTGTTCTTGTACATTTGCTGAGGAGTGCTTTACTTCCAATTATGTGGTCAATTTTGGAATAAGTACGATGTGGTGCTGAGAAGAATGTACATTCTGTTGACTTGGGGTGGAGAGTTCTATAGATGTCTATTAGGTCCGCTTGGTGCAGAGATGAGTTCAATTCCTGGATATCCTTGTTAACTTTCTGTCTCATTGATCTGTCTAATGTTGACAGTGGAGTGTTGAAGTCTCCCATTATTATTGTATGGGAGTCTAAGTCTCTTTGTAAGTCTCTAAGGACTTGCTTTATGAATCTGGGTGCTCCTGTATTGGGTGCATATATATTTAGGATAGTTAACTCTTCCTGTTGAATTGATCCCTTTACCATTATGTGATGGCCTTCTTTGTCTCTTTTGATCTTTGATGGTTTAAAGTCTGTTTTATCAGAGACTAGGATTGCAACCCCTGCTTTTTTTTGTTCTCCATTTGCTTGGTAGATCTTCCTCCATCCCTTTATTTTGAGCCTATGTATGTCTCTGCATGTGAGATGGGTCTCCTGAATACAGCAGACTGATGGGTCTTGACTCTATCCAGTTTGCCAGTCTGTGTCTTTTAATTGGACCATTTAGTCCATTTACATTTAAGGTTAATATTGTTATGTGTGAACTTGATCCTGCCATTATGATATTAACTGGTTATTTTGCTCATTAGTTGATGCAGTTTCTTCCTAGCCTCGATGGTCTTTACATTTTGGCATATTTTTGCAATGGCTGGTACCGGTTGTTCCTTTCCATGTTTAGGGCTTCCTTCAGGGTCTCTTGTAAGGCAGGCCTGGTGGTGACAAAATCTCTAAGCATTTGCTTATCTGTAAAGAATTTTATTTCTCCTTCACTTATGAAACTTAGTTTGGCTGGATATGAAATTCTGGGTTTAAAATTCTTTTCTTTAAGAACGTTGAATATTGGCCCCCACTCTCTTCTGGCTTGTAGAGTTTCTGCTGAGAGGTCTGCTGTCAGTCTGATGGGCTTCCCTTTGTGGGTAACCCGACCTTTCTCTCTGGCTGCCCTTAAGATTTTTTTCCTTCATTTCAACTTTGGTGAATCTGGCAATTATGTGTCTTGGAGTTGCTCTTCTCAGGGAGTATCTTTGTGGCGTTCTCTGTATTTCCTGAATTTGAATGTTGGCCTGCCCTGCTGGGTTGGGGAAGTTCTCCTGGATGATATCCTGAAGAGTGTTTTCCAATTTGGTTCCATTTTCCCCCTCACTTTCAGGCACCCCAATCAGATGTAGATTTGGTCTTTTTACATAATCCCATACTTCTTGCAGGCTTTGTTCATTTCTTTTTCTTCTTTTTTCTTTTGGTTTCTCTTCTCGCTTCATTTAATTCATTTGATCCTCAATCGCTGATACTCTTTCTTCCAGTTGATCGAGTCGGTTACTGAAGCTTCTGGATTTGTCATGTATTTCTCGTGTCATGGTTTTCATCTCTGTCATTTCGTTTATGACCTTCTCTACATTAATTAGTCTAGCTGTCAATTCTTCCACTCTTTTTTCAAGATTTTTAGTTTCTTTGTGCTGGGTACGTAATTCCTCCTTTAGCTCTGAGAGGTTTGATGGACTGAAGCCTTCTTCTCTCATCTTGTCAAAGTCATTCCCTGACCAACTTTGATCCGTTGCTGGCGATGGGCTGTGCTCCTTTGCAGGGGAGATGCGCTCTTATTTTTTGAATTTCCAGCTTTTCTGCCCTGCTTTTTCCCCATCTTTGTGGTTTTATCTGTCTCTGGTCTTTGATGATGGTGACGTACTGATGGGGTTTTGGTATAGGTGTCCTTCCTGTTTGATAGTTTTCCTTCTAACAGTCAGGACCCTCAGCTATAGGTCTGTTGGAGATTGCTTGAGGTCCACTCCAGACCCTGTTTGCCTGGGTATCAGCAGCAGGGGTTGCAGAAGATAGAATATTGCTGAACAGCGAGTGCATCTGTCTGATTCTTGCTTTGGAAGCTTCCTCTCAGGGGTGTACTCCACCCTGTGAGGTGTGGGGTGTCAGACTGCCCCTAGTGGGGGATGTCTCCCAGTTAGGCTACTCAGGGGTCAGTGACCCACTTGAGCAGGCAGACTGCCCCTTCTCAGATCTCAGCCTCCCTGTTGGGAGATCCACTGCTCTCTTCAAAGCTGTCAGACAGAGTCGTTCGCGTCTGCACAGACCTCTGCTGCTTCCCCTGTTATGTTTTAGCTGTGCCTTGTCCCCAGAGGCGGAGTCTACAGAGACAGGCAGGTTTCCTTGAGCTGCTGTGAGCTCCACCCAGTTGGAGCTTCCCAGCGGCTTTGTTTACCTACTTAAGCCTCAGCAATGGCGGGCGCCCCTCCCCCAGCCTCGCTGCTGCCTTGCCCTTAGATTGCCGCAGACTGCTGTGTTAGCAAGGAGGGAGGCTCCCTGGGCGTGGGACCCTCCCGGCCAGGGGTGGGATATATTCTCCTGGTGTGCCGGTGTGCTTACAGCACAGTATTGGGGTGGGCACTACCCGATTTTCCAGGTGTTGTGTGTCTCAGTTCCCCTGGCTAGGAAAAGGGACTCCCTTCCCCCTTGCGCTTCCCAGGTGAAGCGATGCCTCGCCCTGCTTCAGCTCTCGCTGGTCAGGCTGCAGCAGCTGACCAGCACCGATTGTCCGGCACTCCCGAGTGAGACGACCCCAGTACCTCAGTTGAAAATGCAGAAATCACCGGTCTTCTGTGTCGCTCGCACTGGGAGATGGAGACTGGAGCTGTTCCTATTCGGCCATCTTGCTCCGCCCCCTGATTATCACACTCAGGCCGCGGCCTGGCAGCATTGGCTCCTCACCCCGCCCCGGCGCCTGGGCCGACTAGAGCGCAGCTGAGCAGCCGACAGAGCCCGGGTAGCCTCAACAATGGAGCCCGCGGGCGTGGCCGCGGGAGCCGCCGCTGCGGCTTCAGCCCGTGTTCCCCGCTCAGGATCAGCATTCATTTTCAAATTTTCTAGCCTAATTGTTCTGGCTAGGTTTTCTAGTACTTTGCTGAATAGAAGTTGTGAGAGTGGGCATATATGCCAAGCCACCAGCTAACATCATACTCAATGGCAAAGTTGTTGAAAACTTTTCCTCTAAGATCAGTATCAATTATTGTTTTAAATGCAGTATTGTATACTAAATCAATGTTTGTAATGATATACAAACAGTTATGGTTTTAAATGCAGTAGTGTAGACTAAATCAACATTTGTAGGATACATGTAAAACGTGTATTTTAAAGTATGTTACAATATGAATGTATTTGTTTTAATGTAGTTGCTTGCATATTGACATTGCTTGTTCTTATGCTATCATGCAACAAAACATTTATTAACATTTTGGACATGTTCAGCGGTTACTGAAACTGGTGATTTCTAAACTTAAACTGGGGCAAATGGCTATAGTGCAGAGTAATGCCATTCCTGGGCACTGCGAATGCAAGGCTGAAGAATTGACAGCCACCCCTCAGATGTAGCACCAGGTGCAGGGTCGACACTTTCTGGATTTTGGAGTCAGAAAGAGTGTGGACAACTTCCAGCTGCTTGGCTTGCCTGCGAAGATGAGCCTCTGCTGGTCTGGGGGGATGTCTTCTTTATCCTGGATCTTGGTTTCACGTTTTCAATGCTGTCACTGTCCACCTCCAGGGTGATGGTCTTGCCAGTGAGGGTCTTCACAAAGATCTGCACACCACCTCTCAGACAGAGGAGCAGGTGCAGGGTCAACCAGGTGCAATGGCAATATGCTATCACCCCATTAAAGCAAATACATTTATATTGTCAGTATGATTTTGTGCACTTTAACTACACAACCCAATAACATGCCATTCACAAATACAAACACAGAGGAAAATCTTGTGGGATGGTAGTCTGAAATGTCATGCTTCTTATACTGTTATGTTCTCAAATTGAGGCACCACATTTTATGTGGGAAACTAAAAATTTAAAGAAATCAATAGAAGCAGACAATAGAATTCCATTTTTCAGATTCTTCAACATTCAAGAAATTTTAGGATTTTCTGTATGATATGAACATTCTGTTTGTTTATAATTGTCACTTTTAATATTTACCTAAATAAACTTATGTAGAATCAGAAATACATATTTACAAATATTACCCAGAAATATGATTATCAATCACAGACTTTCTAGTGGTATTATCATCTGAAAGTTATTATCATAGGCTTTACTATTGATAAGCCCCAAAATACAAACTTTTGGAGGCCAGGGAATAGTTAAAATTTTAAAACACTCTATGACTAAGGTCAGTGATGATTTATTAGAATTGCAGTATGATGTCACCTAAAAGAAAGGACACCTATTCCTTCATTCCCCCAGTCTAATTTCCCAAGAAAATACAAACAAGCTCTACAAGCAACTGTGAATTCACAGTTAAACTCTCTTTGGACAGCCAGTAGGAGATAAACACTCTTTATTTTAACACAGTTGGAGAGATTTAGGAAAGTCTAGAGTGGATTATATGCTAGTTTAAAGTGACCTATGTGCAAGGAAAAAATACAGTAAGGCACTTTGAACAAAATTCACTGATGTTGCAGCTTAAATATTGCATTTATATTTGGAAGGGGGTAAGATGAAATTTTGAATGTCTTTTTATTCCTGATGAATAAGTCATATGGCAACATTCTCAGGACAAAAAAAACAATGATAATTTAAACAGTAGTGGTAGAGAGGCAAATTAATGGTAAGTAAAGAAGGTCAGCCCAACCAAAGCAGAGACCAAACAGCATAAGAATTCTGAAGTGGTGACAATTAGAGAATCAGTGTCTGTCCTGCATTTAGGAGTGTGAGTGTGATTGTGAATGTGTGTGTCTATTCTTCTGTATGTCATTCATTAAGCCATATGCTAGTAGAGCAAATTGTAGGACAAGAAACGATCTGTTCTCTAAGAACTTTTCACCTATCCCAGAGCTTATAAGCTAGTAAGAGTTAACTTTATTTCAAATAATGAGCTACCTGTTACATGGTTGTAACGATGAATGATGAATGTTACATTTGAAACTGAGAACTTAAAGGGTTATATATGCACAAGAATATTTTGTACAATTTGATTTAGATGATAAACATACATATTGCCAAGATATATGCTATCCAAAGAAAATGATTATTTTTTTTCTATAAGAGGTGGAAAATAAAAAGAAGTTAAAGGTAATATTTAAGCCAAGTCTTGAAATCAAATTGACATTTTCTAGGTGTGTTTGAAGATCTTCTTTCTCTACCAAGAAAACTATTGAGTTCAGGTACATAAGACCTCTTCAGCTCTCCCACTACTTCACCTTAGCCACTTCAATTCTTAGCCATACTCTCCTTCTCCCTGCAATTACAATGTTAAACTTTCTTTATTGTCCCCAAGATTCTCAGCCTTCCTGCACTCTCAATATCAGTAGATGTTATTTTCTATTTCAGAAAGTGTAGAAGTATTTCAAACACCTCATCTATCCATTAAATCCTTCAAACACACCACAATCTGTTCCCATGCTCTACCTCTCCCATCCTATTAAAAATGCTTTTTATTCCTGATTGGAGGCAATTTCTCGGCTGTGATTTACATTTTACTTTCCATTTTCTTCAACTGTTTAAATTATTAATCACAGTTCTCTCTTCTTTATTTTCAACCCTGCTTCCTACTGAGGATTTATCTCATTAGCATTTAAATATGTTCAAATATACTCTAAGTTAAAAAGAAAGTTTTTTTCTGAAACCCACTTGCCCTTGCAGCTATGGCTTTATGTCTGATTAACCCAGTCACATTAAAAAAAAAAAAAAAAGAGAGAGAGAGAATCTCAGAAGTGATGTCTTCACTTACGGTATCCAATTTCTTATTTTGTAGTTGCTTTTCAAGTCAATTTCATTTGAATTTTGCTACTTAATTCTCTGAAATCGATTGTTGGTAGCAGTAGAGAAAACTCTTTAGTTTTCAACTTTGTTGAAAGTACAAATCTCGTATTTATCTGTGAAAACACTAAAGCATCACTGGGCTCTCTCAAACTTCTGCACATATTCCTTGTTCTGATCTGCTGTGAAATCCCCACTGGTCCTTTAGAATCCAGCAGATTATATTAATATCACAACATTGCCAGATATTTTTTCAATAAAATGATATAAAGAAGTTTACGTGTATTATAAATACTATTTTAGAACCATTTTTACATGAATTATTTTACTCTTGACATTCAGATAAAGGATTTTTTTTTGAATATATAATATCCAAAATTTTTCCTCAATGTTTTGAAGCTTATCTTTAATCACACATTTACAATTTGTTGGATAAATTAAAATTTGTAGAATTAAAGTTGCTCAGTGTGAATTATGAAATCCATATCAATTTTTATTAAATTTCCGCCTTTTTTCTAAGAGAATGAAAGAGAATAAAGAAGGAAAGAGGAAGAGAGAGAAAAGATTAAAAAACGCATGTCACTTTTATACAAAGGATGTACAAATTTTAGAGAAAAATTAGAAAATCCGGGTAATAAACATACAGAAAATGTAAAATACTCAGATTTCACTAGTAAGCAAGCATCTCTTAACAGACTGTAAAAAATTACTCATTTTGCTCTAGCAGAGCTATTCTAACCAAAACAGGAGGTTTAGATAAAGCTCAAAACATGTTCAATGCTCTATGATTTTCACTATTCCTTAACATTTTAAAACAACTCCTACTATTTCAAAAGATAATGATTACATTTAAATATTTTTTAAAATAAGATTTTAAAATAAATATATGCAAAGAAAATTCCGCAGTAACATAATAATTTTACCACATAAAAATATTAAATAAATGATCAGATATTTTAGTTTCTATTTATGGGTTTCAAGGGCTTTTTAACATAGTTATATAATAATTCATTTTTTCCCTTTTCTGCACTACTTACAATTATTTCAGATCTTACAAAGTTGTCTTAAGTACCGATGTTCAGGTAATAGATTTGAAGAAAAATTATTTATAACAATACTTATGCAAGGTATCATTTAATTAGCTCTTAAAATATTCAAAGCACTTGGCACACTGCGTGGAGTTATCTCATTTGTTCTTCACATCAAGTATGGTTTATATCTTAGTGTTTTCATATTATAAAAGTAAAAGAGTTAAATGACTCACTTAGTTTATCAAGTGGGGAGCAAGGTTTTGAATCAAGTGTTATCTGAGTCTGAAGCATATGCATTTATACACCAAGTGAAATGTTCTACCTCTCTGGGTTGCCCTCCTTGATATTATGCATGGTGATTAATGTGGTGAGTTTATTTAGTAAAGTTGTATGACATGGATATATAAACAATTCAAAATGAATTTGATTTTTAGAGCACTTTTAGATTTGCAGCAAAACTATAAAGAAGACACAGAGGTGTCTCATGTATTCTCTGCATCCCCAGCACGTACAGCCTCTTCTGTTATCAACATCCCCCAGTAGAGTAGTTCATTTGGAACAGCTGATGATCCTACACTGACACATCATTGTCAACCAAAGCTCATAGTTTATGTTAGGGTTCACTATTGGTACAACACATTTTATGGGTTTGTACACATTTAAAATGAGATGTATCCAGCATTACAGAATCATAGATTATTTTCATTGCTCTAAAATTTTCCTGTGTTCTAAGTATTCATCCCTTTGTTTCTCCTAATTTCTCACAACAACTGATCTTTTTACTTTCTCCATAGTTAATGTTTTCCAGAATGCCATATTGTTAGAATTGTGTAATGTGTACATTTTTTTATATTGACATCATTCACTTGGTGATATACATTTAATTTCCTCCATTTCTTTCTATAACTTGAGAGCTTATTTTTTGTAGTCCTCAGTAATATTACATTATCTGGATGTATCAGTTTATATATTCATTAACCTATGGAGAGGCATCTTGGTAACTTCCACGTTTTGGAAACTATTAATAAAATTATTATAAACATCTGTGTGCAGGTGTTTGTGTGGACATACGTTTCCAGTTCCTTCAGTTAAATATCCAGGAGCATGACTACTGGATGACCTGATAAGAGTATGTTTAGTTTTGTAAAAAAGCAGTGTAAATGTCTTCCAGAGTGGCTCTAACATTTGGTATTGCCACTAGAAATGAGAGTTCCTGTTCTTCCACATTCTCGCCAACATTTGGATTTGTCAGTGTTGTGAATTTTGGCTGTTCTGGTACATAGCGATATCTCATTGTTGGTTTAATTTGCATTTCCTTAGTGATATATGATGTGGAGCATCTGTTCATGTACTTATTTGTAATCTGTGCATTTTCTTTGGTGTGGTGTCTTCAGTCTTTTGCCCAATTTATGTTCGAGTGTCAATATTTTCACTGAGTCGTAATTCAATAATAAATACATTAGTTCTTGATGTATTTTACATACCAGTTCTTTATCAGATATGATATTTTGCAAATATTTTTCCAAGTCTGTGAATTATCTTTTCATTCTCTTAATTATATGTTTCAGAGAGCATAATTTGTTTTTATTTTAATCAAATGCACTTATCTTTTTGTAATGTATTATGCCTTTGGTGTCATATCCAAAAATTTATCACCAAACCCAAGATTATTTATATTTCCACTTATGTTACCTTCTAGATGTTTTATAGTTTTTCATTTTGCATTTAGTTTTATAATACACTTTAAGTTAGTTTTTGTAAATGGCATACGATGTGTAATATATATATTTTGCTTTACACATAAATGTCCCATTTGTTAAAAACCTTTTTTTCCATTGTATTACTTTTGTTCTTTTGCCAAAGATCAGTTGACTATATTTATGGGTCGATTTCTGGACTTTCCAGTCTGTTCCATTGATACACGTGTCTATTCCTTTGCCAATACTACACTGTCATTGTTAGTGAAATTATAAAGTAAGTCTTGAAATGAGATAGTGTAAGTTCCCCAACTTAGTTCATATTCTTTAATATTGTTTTAACTATTATGGGTCTTATTATCTCTCCATGTGAAGTTTAGATTCAGTTTATTAATATCTGCAAACTAACTTGCTGGGATTTTCATTGAGATTGCATTCAATCTATAGATTAAGTTGAGGAGAACTGGCATCTTGTTAATATGGAGTCTTCTATTCAAAAACACAAAATAGCTTTCCACTTATTTGGCTCTAATTTGGTTTGTTTCATCCACGTTTTGTAGTTTTCTTCATGCACATTTTAATATATTTTGTTAGAATCACACACAAATATTTCATTTTTGGACGCGTTAATGTAAACTGTATTTCATTTTTAACTTCAAATTCCATTTGCTCATTGCTGGTATAGAGGAAATCAACTGTATTTGTGTATTTGTCTTGTACCCTAGTATGATAATTGCTAGTAAGTTATAGGAATTTCTCTCAAATTTCAAATTTCTTTTTTTTTTTTTTTTTTTGAGATGGAGGTCTCACTCTGTCACCTGGGCTGGAGTGCAGTGGCCGAATCTCAGCTCACTGCAAGCTCTGCCTCCCGGGTTCACACCATTCTCCTGCCTCAGCCTCCCGAGTAGCTGGGACTACAGGCGCCCGCCACCTCGCCCGGCTAGTTTTTTTTTTTTTTTTTTTTTGTATTTTTTAGTAGAGACAGGGTTTCACCATGTGAGCCAGGATGGTCTCGATCTCCTGACCTGGTGATTCGCCCATCTCGGCCTCCCAAAGTGCTGGGATTACAGGCTTGAGACACCGCGCCCAGCCTCAAATTTCTTTTTAAATAGACAAGCATGTCATCTGTGCACATATACTTCTTTATTTCTTATTTCCAGTCACTACACACTTTTATTTTTTCTTTTCTAGTCACTACACAGTTTGTTTCTCTTCCTTTACTTATTGCATTAGCTAGGACTTCTAGTATTATGTTGCAAAAGCGTGGCAAGAAAAAAGCATCTTTGCCTTGTTTCTAATCTTCCAGGGAAAGTTTCTAATTTATCACAATTAAGTATGATGTTAGCTGCAGGTATTTTGTATATATTCCTTATCAAGTTGAGGAAGTTCATCTCTATTCTTTTCTTTTCTTTTCTTTCTTTCTTTCTTTCTTTCTTTCTTTCTTTCTTTCTTTCTTT